>NC_057811.1:5694500-5697282 GCF_018294505.1 Triticum aestivum | reverse complement strand
AGGCTAATGGGCCATAGTGGGCTTTATTGGGAAGAGAGGGCAGCAAGGGGCGCGCCCCCCTGGCCCAAACCGAATTGGTTTGGGGCAAAGGGGGCCGGCCCCCTTCCTCCACTCTTTCCCCCCCTCCCCAATCCTATTCCAACTAGGAAAGGGGGGAGTCTTACTCCCAGTGGGAGTAGGACTCCTCCTGGCGCCTCCTCCCTTGGCCGGCCGCCCCCTCCCCTGGCTCCTTTATATACGGGGGCAGGGGGGCACCTCTAGACACACAATTGATTTGATCTTTTAGCCGTGTGCGGTGCCCCCCTCCACTATATTCCACCTCGATAATACTGTAGCGGTGCTTAGGCGAAGCCCTGCGTCGGTAGAACGTCAAAATCATCACCACGCCGTTGTGCTGACGAAACTCTCCCTCAACACTCGGCTGGATCGGAGTTCGAGGGACGTCATCGAGCTGAACGTGTGCAGAACTCGAAGATGCCGTACGTTCGGTACTTGATCTGTTGAATCGTGAAGACGTACGACTACATCAACCGTGTTGTGCTAACGCTTCCTCTTTCGGTCTACGAGGGTACGTGGACACACTCTCCCTCTCGTTGCTATACATCACCATGATCTTGCGTGTACGTAGGAAAAATCTTGAAATTACTACGTTCCCCAACACTTTCGACAGCAGTACCTAACAATGCAATGGATCATGCACATAACAAATGTCTCTAACCTCGACAAAGGTACAAAAAGATAAACATCACATGATCATACTTGAGTGTAGGAAATGTGGGAGGCCAAATCATCATGAAAGGATGGATATCACCCAAACGTCGATATTTTTTTCTAGGTCATACACTTTATGCAGTTTCTTGTACTTGATATCCAGGTGGAGTGCGCATCGACCCATATCGAAGAAAACAAACTCGTCATAATCCCCCACATGGTTTATCCGGAGAGGAGCAGTAGCAATATTCTCCTCCTCGCAATCTGTCATCCTCAAACCAGCAATCATCTAACGCAAACAAATATTCTGCATCAGCAACCAGTTGTCCCCCTTGTGGAGCCAAATGCGAAGTTGAAGCTTCTTGGCATGGATGAGATACACACCAGAAGCATTATTGGCCCGTGCCAACGTGGCGTCTCTATCACCATACTCCACCCCTTGTGGGAGCAGAATCGTGGAGATGCTTGAGCCCATCAAATCCAGGACAACAATGTCGCTCTGGGCGCTTGCTATATAGATTTTATCGTCAGCGAGCACAGCTTTTGGATCAAATCGCGAACAAAGGAATCGGTCAGTGGCCAAGTCAAGATGCCTGTGCCATACATGATCACGATTTCGCAGAACATCTATGTGCACCATAGATTTAGTCCTCTCTGTTGTAGACTCCACCAACACATAAATGTAGGACAAGCCATCGCCTTCCTCTTTGAAGAGGAGGAGATCATTCATACCACAAAAATATCCATACTGAATTTGCAACTCTCGGAATGGCGGGAGGACCACCAGACCTCTCTTGGGGTGAAACGGGCTGTGCACTCCAACTGTAAAATCTCGGCCATCGTACAAGCTGATGAGAACATTGCCGTTCCGACAGCCCATGATGTCAGACATTTCACTCCGGTCGGCGTCCAAGTTGAATCTCGCTGTGTGGATGACAGTGGCAAGCTCTGGAGGCTGAGGCAGCATCCGAAAGAAGCGTGCAGCCACGCTTGGCTCATCCGTGTCCTCGAGGTAGAAGCCGAGGAGATGGGACGGGCTGCGCTCATGGAAACGGCTGAGGAACTTGCGATCGGAGGCGTGGTGGCACCAACGCTTGCAGACGAGGGAGGCGCAGACAAGGGTGGTCGGGAAACCGACACAAAGGATGATCTCCCTAAGGAGGTTATCGTCATCAAGCACCTTGGAGACAACATCCACGCCTGTCGTCAATGTCATCCGGGAATGGTGTTGTGACTCGCCATCTACATCTGCACATGGTTTCTTCTCGTGGTTGTTCCTGGAAAATTGACTAGAACGAACAAGTGAAAAAGCAGAGTCCATGCAATGGACTAATTTAGTCAGTGGGCTGCAAAACATCCAGCCACCTAGCGGGACTTATATATAGAAACAAACGGTAGGAACTGAAAGAGTACATTCAATCAAGATTAATTTCTTCAATTGTGAGTGTGAATGCAATGGGACAATTTCTTCAATTTCTATATAGCGGGACTTATATATAGAAACAAACAATAGCGCTCGTCAGAAGACAGTGCTATTGCTATGTACAATAGCAGTAGCGCTTTTCAAATACGAGCGCTACTAGTATACCTACACTGTCATGCAACCGTTGGCAACTATAGTAGTAGTGTTTTTTATAAAAAAAAGCGCTACTGCTAATAAATAGTAGCAGCGCTCTTCAGTGACAAGTGCTACCGTTAATTAGCAGCAACACTTTCTTATAAAAAGCACTACTACTGACCTCCTGTGTATAAGCATTTTCCTAGTAGTGAGGGGTAGAATAGTCTTCTTATGTGAGACTTAACACCGTTACTAGTTAAAACTGACGGAAGTGTCATCTCTATATCTATATCTATATATATATATATATATATATATATATATATATATACCTACTAATAAAATAAAGTGCGTTTCTCCGATTTTTTCATCCGTTCACCGCTGAATTTTTTTTCTAACCAAGGTGGTACTAAATTTTTGTGCGTACGCCAGGTACAAAAGAAAAACCAAATTTCATACATGGGCCGCGCACATTGTGGCCCGGTGAAGCCAACCCACTTATTTTCCGGCCCA
>NC_057811.1:5420830-5694082 GCF_018294505.1 Triticum aestivum | reverse complement strand
TTTCCTAGTAGTGAGGGGTAGAATAGTCTTCTTATGTGAGACTTAACACCGTTACTAGTTAAAACTGACGGAAGTGTCATCTCTATATCTATATCTATATATATATATATATATATATATATATATATATATATCTACTAATAAAATAAAGTGCGTTTCTCCGATTTTTTCATCCGTTCACCGCTGAATTTTTTTTCTAACCAAGGTGGTACTAAATTTTTGTGCGTACGCCAGGTACAAAAGAAAAACCAAATTTCATACATGGGCCGCGCACATTGTGGCCCGGTGAAGCCAACCCACTTATTTTCCGGCCCACACAGCTGAAAAAACCTATTTACCGCACCAGGCAAGAAATAGTCTGAGCTTCGCACATGGCACACAAAACTGGGCCGGTCCATTTTCGTTTTTTCTGTGTTCTGTTTCTATTTTTTTCTGTTCCTTTCTCTATTATATTTTTTTTTCGCTTCAATTTAGGTTATATTTCCTTTTTACATAAATTCATAATTTTCAAAAAAAGTTCAGAATTTTAAATTTTGTACAAATTTAAGAAAAAATATCAGAATTCCAAAAAATTTCTCTCGTTTTGAAAAATGGTCGAAATTTAGATATTTTTTTGTCATTCCAAAACTTATTTAAAATTTCAACTATTTTCCCTTTTATTTAAAAATGTTTGTGTTTTCCAAAAAAAATCGAGATTTTCAAAATAAAATTGCATTGAAAAAATGTACCAGGTTGTAAAAATATTCTTGTTTTACTAAAATATTCACAAATTCAAAATAAGGATTGTGGTTGAAATAAACACATTTTCAAAAATTCTTCTAAATGTTTAAAACATGTTCCTGTTTAAAAAATCACAAATTTTAAAATGTTCATGTTATTTAAAAGGGTTCATTTTTTCGAAAAATATTTGTGAATTTAAAAAAAATTCCTGCTTCAAATGGCATTCCTCTTTTTCCCAAAGTGAACGGAATTTTTAAAAAGCTGCTCATATTTTGGAAAACTGTTCGGGATTTCAAAAATTGTTCATGTTACCAAAAATATTGGCAATTCATAAATATTATTTTGTTGGAAAATAAAAAAACATTTTGTCTTTGAATATGACGCTGCAATATGTTCTTTAACGTTTGGGCTGGCCATTGTTAGGAGGACCCGTTTATTCGAGTGGCTAGCAGCCCGTGGTCGAGTTTTTGAGATCAGTCCGATCCTTCAACTTGTCGTTTTTTGGATTTATACTCGTGCCTTACAAACACAGGTCCTTTTAGTGCTTACCAGTGGGTTGGATGCGCTATTAGACGGTAACAGAGAATATACTTGTTAGATATAATTGAAAGAAATTATGGGAACATGCCAATAAAAGAGGATATGCTGGTTTAGGTCTAATTAAAAAGAACGGTGAGCACGTGACCGCTACAATAAAAACAGAATAAACCCTTATAAAGAAGGGACTGCTTGGTTATGCGTGGATTATACTAATGAAACTGGATTTATGCGCTGCAATTAGTAATATATTCGGTAACGACATCGTAGGAGAGAGTGGGGTATCCACAACCCCGGAGGCGAACCCAAAGGAAAATAAAGGCACGAGTTGGATGGTCGGCGCCACGCTGACTAAACCCACCACTATCAAGATCTTGCGGGCCAAATATGATCCGCGAGAAGACCACAACTCCTCGCTTTGTTGCCCCATCGATGTGGAGACCGTTTTGGATGGACACATCAATTATCTTTCCCGTTGTTTCTTAAAAAAAATCTCTCCCTCACTGCAACGCACGGGCATATGTGCTAGTATGGAACAAAATGAAGTTTAAGTGTCAAAAAAGTAAGAAAACAAAAGTTTGGGCAAAAAAGGAAGCAATTTTTAAGAAAGAACCAAATAAGAAATTCTCTCAAAAAAAAGACTGATACGCTCACACCGACACTCCTCTGCTTTCCTCTCCCTTCTCTCATACGATAACGCACCTGCCGGAAGAAGTGACAGGCGCTGGGATTTCACCGCCGTCCGCGGCGGCTGCTGCTGGTGCGTTCTTCTCCTTCTTCAGATCCAGATCCGAGGTTAGTCTTTCTCCTTCCTGATCTATTCTTCTTTTTCCTCTCCTCTTCTCTTCTCTTGTGGGGATGGCGATCAAACCCTAGCTAGCTTAGCTTTCTACAAATTCCCCACTGAACTGAACAATCGGCATACAAATTCTTGTGGGGACTACAGTGTTTAGCTGGAAAGATAGAAGATGGATGCTGCTGCTGAGAAGGTTCACCCCCGCCGCCGGCAACGGTCAGTTCCAATATCTCCATCTCTTTTCACCATTATTGGTGTACTCTGTCTCTGTTTGTGCACTCTGTTTCTGCCTACAATTATTGGTGCACTTTGTTTCTGTTTGTGGCTCTTGTGCTTGTGCTTAACCGTGTGATGGATGGACGAATACTGTTGTATGTCCACTATCGGTTGCAGCTTGTTTGCAGCAGCATTATGGGTTCAAGAACTTGGGTCTGATGCCCATCTGCATTTGTTTTTGTCGCTGCTGCCCATTTTCATTTTGCAGGGTCGAACCATGCGTGGATGGCGAGACGGAGCAGCCAGCCAATGTCGTATCCAAGGTCCTCGGCGACGATAACCTTCTCAGGGAGATAATCGTCCGCGTCGGCTTCCCCACCACCCTTGTCCATGCCGCCCTCGCGTGCAAGCGCTGGCTCGGGCATGCCGCCTACCCCGCCTTCCTCTGCCGTTCCCACAAGCTCCACCCACCCTGCCTCCTAGGCTACTACATCTCCGAGCGGTCGGCTGCGCCGAAGCAGCTGAATGTGTGTCTCCGGCAGATCTGTCCTTGGTTGATTTGCTCGTATCTGTTCATCATTCGTCTATACTCGTATGCTTTCAGGTTTGATCCTTCTGATCTATGACTTTTTTCATCGGCGATGGTTGCCGCTCTGGTGCGCTGGTCCTATGAGGACTTAGCACGACGACTTTTTAACTGTCTAGTACTACAAGGTTTGCCTGACTTCAGTGAGGGAGGGGCGATGACGGTGGCGCACCTTTGGCTCGCTTCAGTGCTTTTAGTCGTTGATAAGTTGTCTACGGATTTGGATATAATTTCTATTGTTTTGGGTGTTCGCTGTACCGCCATGATTGAAGATAAATAGATCGGATGTTTTCCCGTTAAAAAGAAATTATTATTCAATAGTCAGAGTGTGAACAAATCAATTACTCTGCTGCATAGACTCACATTTTAAGGTCTTCCTTGAGTTCACAGTTTTTTTATAGAGAAAATCGAATGCACACTACTGAATTTTATATGTTTTGTGGTTGCCCACAAACACTCCCTGGGAGCATGTATTGGATTTGGCTACCTTGAAACTGTTTGACTTGTATGTTCTGTTTATGTCTTGGATTTGGCCCTTATGCATGTATTACTCCTGTGAAAAATTTACTTGCTGAAATAGTTTATGGCCCTGTTTGGATCACGGGGTTAGAGCTAATTTGGGTTAGTTGGGGGCTTAAATAACCCAAAAGTATCCAAACAGGGAGGGTTAGAGTGGGTTAGTTTCATCTAACCCAACTATCCCGGTGGAGAGGTGCTTATTTGAGTTAGAGTGAGTTAGAAAATAACTCTAACTCTAACTATGTTAGAGTATCCAAACAGGGCCTATATCTAGGTATATTTCAGTATTTTTTTGCAAACGCTATTTTAACATATAGCACGCTATTCGCGCACTATAACTTGTGTAGCATTTAGAAAAGGGCCTCGCTATATTTTATAGTGCCCTATGTTTTTCATTGTGTAATATAAGAGATACTGCTTTTGCGATATAATACTATGATATGTGCTATCAATCGATCAGGAGATTAGTTTGTCAAAAAAATAAAAAAAATCGATCAGGAGACTAGCTGGGCAAGTACGGAGATTTGGGTCCCTCCTTATCAGGATCCGTGTCCTTACATTAGTACAAGCATCCTCAGCCCCTACATATATATATTTTTTGAAATGAAAGGGGCTGCTCCCCGTCCTAACTTTTTATTGAAAAAGCAAAGGTAACCACAGCAGACTGTTTAACAGCTCTCGGCTCCGGCCAGAAAGTAGCCGCAGCAGAATTATTACAATAAAATGTCTGACATAAAACAGAACTGAGTCTCAGGCCCCTACAGGGAAAAGCAAAGCAGCAACGAGCTATATAATCCCTCAAGGGCCATCTACACGCCACGCAATCCTAAGCAACTCCCCGCGATGATGGTCGAGCAGCTTCAAGCATTGGAGGAGTAGCACAACTTGGGAGTCCACACACAGGATTTTCCATTGATGGATATGCTTCCCCACCAGGTCCAGCACACATTTGATACTTCGCCATTTTCTCCCCTGAAACACAAATTCATTCCGAAGCAACCATAAGCTCCATAAGGTAGCAGCAGAGACCAGGTTAATTGCATCATAGCATTTTTTTTCTTCTTCCAAAAAGGAATAAAAGATTCAAACGATTCAGGAACAGGCATCTTAGTACAATTAGAAATCACGGGCCACACTTGGCGGGCCACCACACACTCAAAAAACAGGTGGTGGATGCTTTCAGATTCACCATAATAGACACATGTCAGGTCCTCCACATGTTGGGGTTTAGACAGATTATCCCTACTTAGACTCTTGTTATGTACCATTAACCAAAGAAACACATGGATATTAGGTGGGACTTTAATTCTCTAAATAAAATATCTCCAGATAGAGACCACTCCCCCAAAATTGATCATTTTATACATAGAAGGTAAACATCCGAATTCGATATCTGCACTCAAAGGTGCACATAATCCAACTTATTATTATAGTTGCGTTCTTACCGTGGAGAGTTATAGCCAGTTAATTAAAGGCGATAAACTATGAATCCAGGCACAGGGAATAATAGTGAAATCAATTTCACGCCCTCATATCATCTAGGTTCGAGCTCCGTGAGTGACACCTCGTTCACTGACACCCCCTCGGGCTTGCTACCCTCGGTAGAGTACATGCCCGAGAAACCCTCCATCTCGTCGATGCAGAATGTTGGCCTGGACGGCGCCTGAAGAGATACTGTGTTGCTGCTGAGCATGACGTTGACTGTCGACATGGTCGGCCTGTCCGCCGGGTTGTCTTGGACACACAGCAGCCCAATATTAATCAGCTTCAGCAAATGGTCTCCCGGAGAACGGCCTCCCAAGGACGGATCCAGCAGCTCCTCGACCGTTCCCTTGGTCCAGTGCTCCCATACCTGCATGCATGCATTGTGTTACAATGTTGTGTGTGCGCGCGCGCGCGTGTGTGTGTGTTATATCAGCTTGATCGAGCAGTAGCACTCACGAGGCTTGAGAGGTCAATGGATTGCTCCGAGTTGGCAAAGCTGCTATTCTTCCTTCCCGTGATAATCTCCAAGACCAGAACGCCGAAACTGTAGGCGTCCGACTTGACCGAATACTGCCCGCGCATCGCGTACTCCGGCGACATGTATCCACTGTGTTCAACGCGAGCAAAACCTCGTTTTGTAAATAAGTAAATGTGCTCTAGCTACTCTGAAGAATTAGCATTGTGCTAGCTAGCAAGCCGTGCTTACTATGTTCCAGCGATGTGGCTGGTGACGGCCTGCGACTGGTCCCAACCGAACAGTTTCGCCAAACCGAAGTCTGAAATTTTAGGGTTCCAATCCGAGTCCAGCAGCACGTTGCTCGCTTTGAGGTCCCGGTGGATGATCCTTGGCTGTGAGTCTTCGTGAAGGTACTGCAAGCCCCGAGCAACCCCGTTCACGATCTTCAGCCTCTTCCCCCAGTCCAGGTCTCCCCTATTCTCGGCATCTGCCAAATGGACCATCATATTCATAACTCAAAACAAAGAGAGCGTGAGTGTTCCCAAATATGGCTAGAGGTAGAAACGTACCGAAGAGAACAGTGTCGAGGCTCCGGTTCGGCATGTATTCATACACGAGTAGTTTCTCCGTTTCCTCCAAGCAAACACCAACGAGCCTGACGAGATTCTTGTGCTGAAGCTTGGCGACTAGAACTAGCTCCGTTTTCAGCTCTTCTATTCCTTGCATGGAGCTCTGCGAGAGCCTCTTCACTGCTATTTCCTGGCCACCTTCAGAAAGGACACCCTGTGCAATCCAAGACAGTAGAATATATGCAACCAACATTAATGTAAACTAATATAATTTAAATATCCAACCAACATTAATGTAAACTAATATAAGACCCGGACAATAGAATCAAATCTGTAATCTAAGATAAGAACTTTTATAGATTACTAAAATAGTGATCTAAAAGATCTTATATTAGTTTATAGAGGGAGTAATATATATGGTTTGAATGCAGGAATGATACCTACCTTGTAAACCGCACCGAACCCTCCTTCGCCAAGCTTGTTGCTTTCAGCGAAGTTATTTGTAGCAGCCCGCAGGGTCGATAAGTCAAGAAGGAGGCAATCGATGCTTTGGATGTCATCCTGATTAGTTGAATCTGTTGCAACTAAAATATTATAGGCGTAAAATGATCATTAGTATATACCTAAAATATTAGACCCAGACAATAGAATCCAAGATCTGTCAATTACACAAAAAAATATTTTTCTCAACATGTGGAGTCAGTCAATTAAGCATGAGCAATTACGATAGGTAATAAAATGTTAAGGATTTGTCAGGCAGAAAGTGTGATTGCATCACTGGCTGACTATCACTAGTGCATGTTCAATTCGATCAGGTAATCAGTATCATTCCCCGTTCCCCTGGTGTTAGTCTTGGGCCAACTGATCCATTGACTGTGTGTTGACTGTTAATGTTGGTAAGAGAATCTGCAACCAGGGTCCCCAATCGGCTCCAAACGCCCGAGCGGGCTGCCTGATTACTGCCCGGTCATTATCTTGCCACCTAACTCGACCTTCCAAATTCAGCACAAATGTTCGGGCTGTCCGACACACCCTATACAGCCCATATGTGAGGTGGATATGAGACGCATGAACGTGCTCATCACATCGGATCGATGTGTGGGTCCCATGCGGACACCTGTTATTACCAACGGTCCGGTGAGGACGCACCGCCCAAGGGGCCAAAATCGGCAATTTAAGCCGGATGGCAACCAGAAACCCAAGCCGCATCCCATTTTTCCTCCTCCTCTGCGCTGCCACCCCACATCCGCTGGCAGCTCGGAGTCCACATGTAGCTCTGGTCCGACAACGAATCACGATGTACGCCATGCTCACTCTGGAGTGCTGGCTGTGGCTCCAAGAGCAGATCCGGGCCCCACGCGCCGCTCGGATGGTAACCAGCCTACCTTCGGGCTCTTAGGAGGAGAAGGAGGCGCCTGACACGACAATGGAGGAGGAAGAGGAAGGCGAAGTAGAGCCGACGTTTCGGTTGCCCAAGCCAGAATTGGCATGGGAGACGAACAAGCGGAAATGACGGCGGAGCAGCAAGCCATCCTAGACTCCATCTGCTCAGAGGCGGAGGTGGAGGCAAACCGCCGCTACCTTCACGAATAACGGGTAGGAGGTGGAGGCAATCTTGATGGACACGGAGTCTGGTGAGGAGCCGGAGCCGCGGGAGGCGGCCATCCGCTAGGTAGCAGGTCGGTCTGGCACTAGTGGCACAAACGTTGTCTATATCTCCGACGACGAGCACAGGTAGGCTAGGTTTATCTATGTAGTATGTAGCAGTAGTATAGAGCTTTTGTGTGTTGCATGATCTAGAATGGATTTCAGTAAAATTTGAGGTATATATTGTTACAATGGATGAAAAAAGAGTGCTGACTGGCCGCTCTCTGTAGATGCGTTCGGTCCCGTCCGCGGATGTTTCGGGGGGCGGATTGTACTGTAGACGCTCTAAATTGTTTAATTAATGCTGTCCATAGGAGGAGGGCTAGCTTACATGGTACTGCCGGCTTTCTTCTTTCTGCTGCCAGTTTGCTCCTCCTCCAAAAGCAAACGCACGCTGAAATCAGAAATACTAGTGCAGCAGCGGTAGGCAGTGTAATGGCCAAGACCAATCCTGTCCTATGTCTTCTTCTTCCTGCAAGTGCAATGCAAACAAATTAATTTTCCTCTGCTCTAGTCGAAGATTTCTTCACACTTGCCACCAATCAAGCAGGAGAGAACTTGCCTTCTCCTGTGGTGGCCTCTGGCGCCGGTGCAGGAGACAGCGCGCCCGGGAGTTGCAGCAGTGGGCGTCCAGCGAAGAATGAGTACGTCTCGAACCGGAAGCTGCACCGCACGCCCAATATTCTCCCGCCCGGCTTTCCGAGGAAATATCGAGGAGTATACTGGACAATGATGTCCCTGAGGCAGCTCCGGCATTGAGCCGCCGACATGTCCGGCGTGCACTGCGCCAGGGAGTAAATCTTGGGGTAAGTCTGGTCGAACCCCACCTCCCCCGTGCCGAATCGCCGGCTTGAGTCCGCCGCCGCGTAGTCGGCGGTGTCGTTGACGAGCCGGCCGGAGGCAGCGTCGAAGGCCGCCGCGGACGCCGCACTGACGTTGTTGGGATTGAATGCGCCCGACCTCCCCCTGTTGTCGGTGACGTTGGCCAGGAAGTCCTGGTCGGAGTAGCGGAGGGTGCAGGGGTCGTCGAACATGGTGGCACGCTTGTTTAAGGCGCAGAGCTGCTGCGCGTTCCGGAAGGCGGTGGTGACGCATGCCGCGCAGGAGGAGGCGTTGGTGTCGCCGCGGCAGAGGGCAAGCGCGTAGACGACGTCCGGCGCCGTGCCGACAGAGCCCTTGGCGAAGAGGGCCGGGGACGCGGAGGCGTTCTTGGGGAAGGCGCTGGCGAGGACGCGTATGTTGGCCTGGTAGTCGCTGCCCTCCGTGTAGTTCCCCGCGGTGGCGTTGCACAGCTGCCACGGCAGCGGCTGCGCGGCCGTGAGCGGCGCGTCGAGGAACACGAGGAGGAGAAGGGCGGCGGCGAGGTAGCAGGAAAGAGCAAGGCGGCGTAGCATGACCACCATCGTCATGGAGTTGAGCTGCTGACGCCGAGGAGACGTTACGGTACGGGGGCGTGATAGTAAATACTTACAAGAGCGGAGACCGGCGAGAACGGTTGGTTGACGCCCGACAGTGACAAAAGATAAACGAACAGAGCCGACCAAACTGTTGCTGCCTTGGCGCAGCTGCTGATGGCGAAAGGGGTACGTATGGGTACTAATAATGCTCGACTTACGGCAACTTTTCTATGGACGACTAGTCCTCCCACGTTTCCTTCTAACTAAGAGCATCTTCAGCCGTTGGCACCCGAGGGGCCGCCTAAAATCGCCGCATGGGGATGAGCCGGCACAAAAAATCGGCCTGGGGGCGAGTTGGTCCCCAGCCACCGGCCCCAGCCGCGTTCAAAAAAGAAAAATATATAGCAAATTTTGATAAAATTCGGCGAAGTTCGGCTAAACAGGACTAAATTTCGGCAAACTTGGGCATATATTAGACATGTTCGCGCATTTTCATTACAATCTAAAAAAGAAACTGGTTGAACGCCGAGTAGTCGCTATCGTCGCTGCCGTCGTCATCGTCGGCCTTCTCCTCCTTGACGCGGGCGCCCCTGCTGGACCCGGCGTCGCCATGGCGGACTGGTGGCGGTGGCGGCGCGTCGTCGTCGTCGTCGCTGTCGACGACGACTCCTCCTTCGTCGCGGCCCCGGCGGCGCTGCTCGAACCGCCGCAGGGCGGCGCGCTTGTGCTCCCTCGCCATCTCCAGGGAGTCCTGGCGCGCCCATTCCAGGGCCGCGTCGTCGTCAAGCTCTCCGGGCTCCGTCTTCACGACGGGGAGACCCGGCTCCGTCTTCACGGCGGGGAGACCCGGCTCCGTCTTCACCGGCGCGAGCCCCGTCTCCGTCTTTGGCTTGACGAAGTGCGGAGGAGGAGCCGACGAGGAGGCGCGTCGGCCGCTCTCGTTGATGACGATGTCGGCGCTGCGAGTGCGCCGGCCGAGCGGCGTCTCCGGCGCGGGCTCGGCCTTGACGCCGAGCAGCGCCGAAGAGCCGGAGGAGTGGGAGGAAGAGCGCGACGAGGAAGAAGAGGAGGAGCCGAACCTCCTTGGCATCCACTGCCCGTCGCGTCGGCGGTGCACCGGGGCGGCCGCCCTCGTCGGGGGATACGCCAACGGCGGGTTGGGGGGAGACGAGGCGCGGTGTCGCTGACGCGGCTGGCCCGCGGCTCTTTCGCGCCAAAACCGCTCACCCCGGCGCCCCCGGGCGCCCCCAGCGCGCCGGGTTAGGTCTGGATCCGCCGGCGCTGATTTCGGCCCAGGCCGACAAAAATCGGGCTCCTGGGAGCGTGACTGAGTCGTTTTTTTTGCGCCGGCGCAAAAAAACCGCCTGGAAAGGCCTGTCTGGGGCGCGGCTGGAGATGCTCTAAATTTCCTGCCGTGCATTTAGGTCCGCTGGGCCCACTGAGGTCGCGATCAGGAGGAAATGAGCGGATGCGGTTAGGCCGCAGGGCACATGGAGTCGGTCAAGTGAGGTGGCTTCTGAATTCATTTCTATGTTTTTTTTTTGCATGGTATTTCTATGTATTTTTCTGCATAGAGTACACACTATATTTTCAAAAAGGATCTAAAAGTTCATCCGAAGTATAAAGTATCTCAAATATAATAAAAATTATATCGAGATTCCAAGAACAACCACTATTGTCGTCAGAACGAGTCGCCTCCGGTAAGTAGTTAGGTTAGGTTTTTTTAGTCCTAGCAGGTGCGGCGCTCGGACGAATGGTAGCGCTTCTTCTTCGAGTTTGTCTTCCAGGCTCTGATCCTTCACGAGTTTGTTCATCTAGACGTAGTCAACACAGGTCCGGCATAGATTCCTACCGTCTCCTTCGGATGGTGAGGTTAGGGTTTCTCGTCATGTGTCGAGATGTGGTTTCAGGTGTCTTAGATCTATTCAGGGTTTCAACGACGATGATGACGACTGCAGCTCCAGGGCGCTGGTCCTTTGCAGTACACGCACGAAGACTTTCTGGAATCATCGACAAGGTCAAGCCGGCTCCGGTAGGGGAGCGGCGATAGCGGCGTGTCGGCGGCTCGTTGTGACGGCAGTAGTGGTCGTTTGGTGGTCTCGGAATGTTGATGTAATTTTTATTATGTTTGAGGTGCTTTGTACTTCCCGTAAATTTTTATAATAGATCCGAGTCATTTTTGCAAATAAATAAATAAAAATAGAACAAGCCACCGATGCTCCCTACCCGAGCCGACTTGACCTTGTCAATGATAGTCTGGAAGTCTCCCTACACCCGCCCCCTAAGAATCAGCGCCTTGGAGCCACACTCATCGACCTTGTACCCTTACATAAATCTGAAGCAGGATTTTTCATTTGTATTTTTTTCTTCTCCATGTGCAGATCGAATTTGGATTTGAAATTGGAGTGACAATTAACACATATCTTTTCGACATACACAAATTCTTTCAGAATTTTCCTGAACCTTTTAAGGCATTGGTAGCACTAAAACTTCTCTCGCTGATGGGTAACTATTGCCTAATGGTCACGATCGAAAATAAAAGTTTTCTCAAGGGGTCACCAAGAAAACTTGGAGACATGGAAAATTACTAAAAACAAATTATTCAGCAATCCGAACATTCAAACTTGGTGCTTGACAAATGGCAATCAAACAAAGTGAAAAGGGACGTGCCAAATGACTGGCCTAGGTACGAGTGGTTGTGGGAGGGAGTGACAAAATTTCCACCACGAGTGGATTGGAGAAAAACAAGAAAGACCGGAGAAAAAAATGGTGGAGGACAAGTCAAGCCTGTGTGCCAAGAAGAAAGAATAGACCGGTGGAGAGCTACATTTCTCCACTCGTTGTGGTTTTCTTTTATTTATTTATTTCAGAATATAGCCATAAGATTTAGTTCATCCATTAATTAAGAAGAGAGTATAATATTTTTTACATGTGTCCCTTTCATAAAAGAATGTCTCCTACTTTCGATACTGCCATGAACCAATAGTCCAGGCAGTGGACTACTCACCACTCATCATTGAGCTTGTGGATCAAGGTTGGTGATGATCAAGAAGGCTTCCCCCTTCAGCGGAGTTCCAGATCAGTGCTAAAAAGTAAGATCTCCTCCGAAACGCGATGTAGCGGCACTATAAAACAAAGGATTTTTAGCAACGGTTTACTTGGGTCACGTAAAACCGATTTTCGTCATCGAATATGTGCTGGTGACAGTTTTCGGTCGTCATCCCCATTGTTACTGAAGCATCATCTGCGAAAAACAAATCTTGACGTTTCCACTTTTTCTGTCGCCGATGTTTGTACCTTAGGTGCCGGATCAACTTCTATCACGGAAGTCCATTTTCTGTGACAGTTAAGACTGTCACCATTGATCTACGGATTTATCACCTACAATCGTTTTTGGTGACAATGAACTGACACTAGTAATCGGTTATTAGTTTGACCAATCAATGTTTTTGCCAAATGGGTCCAGCATATGCTGATTGGTGACCCACAAGTATAGGGGATCAATCGTAGTCCTTCCAATAAGTAATTGTGTCTAACCCAACGAGGAGCATAAGGAAATGACAAGTGGTTTTCAGCAAGGTATTTTCTGCAAGCACTGAAATAATCGGTAACAGGTAGTTTGATAGCAAGATAATTTATAACGGACAAGTAACGGTAACGGTAAATAAAGTGCAGCAAGGTAGCCCAATCCTTTTGTGGCAAAGGATAGGACAAAACGATCTCTTATAATAAGCAAAGTGTTCTTGAGGGTACACGGGGATTTCACCTAGTCACTTTCATCATGTTGGTTTGATTCGCGTACGCTACTTTGATAATTTCATATGTGAGTGGGCCGCTACTTGGTTGTTGTTCTTACTTGAACAAACCTCCCACTTATGATTAACCCACTCGCAAGAATCCGCAACTAGGAGAAAAGTATTAAGATAAAATCTAACCATAGCAATAAATATTTGGATCCAAATCGGTCCCTTGCGAAGTATCGCATATACTAGAGTTTAAGCTTCTGTCACTCTAGCAACTCATCATTTAATAAATACTCCACAATGCATTCTCTTAGGCCCAAAGATGGTGATGTGCCATGTAGTCGACGTTCAGATGACACCACTAAGGGAATCACAACATACATATCATCAAAATATCGAACCCATATCAAGTTCACATGATTACTTGCAACATGACTTCTCCCGTGACCTCAAGAACAAAAGTAACTAGTATAAAATGATAATCATGCTCAAGATCAGAGGGGTATTAAATAGCATAATGGATCTAACCATATAATCTTCGACCAAATAAACAATATAGTAATCAACTACAAGATTTAATCAACACTACTAGTCACTCACAGGTACCAACCTGAGGTTCTAGTACAAAGATTGAACACAAGAGATGAACTAGGGTTTGAGAGGAGATGATGTTGTTGAATATGTTGATGGAGATTGGCCTCCCAAAGATGAAGGTTGTTGGTGATAACGATGGCTTCGATTTCCCCCTCCTAGAGGGAAGTTCCCCCGGCGGAATCGCTCCGCCGGAGGGTAAAAGTGCTCCTGCCCAAGTTCTGCCTCGAGACGATGGTGCTTCATCCTGAAAGTCCTTTCCTTATTTTTTTCTAGGTAAAAAAGATCTATATACCAGAAGATGGGGACCGGAGGTGGGCCGGGCTGACCACAGCCCACCAGGGCGCGCCTAGGGGGCCTGGCGCGCTCTGGTGTCTTTTGGTCACCAGGTGGCCCCCTCCAGTAGTTATGTGCTCCAGTATTTTTTATATATTCCAAAATATTTCTCCGTAATTTTTCAGCTCATTTGGAGGTGCAGAATAGATGCCCTGACGTAGCTTTTTCAGGTCCAGAATTCCAGGTGCCGGTATTCTCCCTCTTTGTGTAAACCTTGCATATTATGAGAGAAAAGGCATTATAATTACTCCATAAAGCATTATAATGCATAAAAACATTATATATGATAGTAGAAAAACTTGATGCAAAATGGACTTATCAACTCCCCCAACCTTGGACCTCAGTTCACCTCAAGGGAAAAACCGATATGGAAAAACATGCCCACATGCTTAGAGAGAGAGGTGTCGATAAAAGCAAAATACGGAAATAGTAGCATCATGCCCATTATTATAACAGCAACAAACTCAATTATAAAACTTTATCACATAACGTTATCATATAACTTCTCATGAGCAAGTAACAATTCATCACAACATCGAAGTAAAAGGGTAAACTCTATTGAAAACTAACAAACTATGTTCTCAGTCAACTTTGCAACTATAATTCATCATATTTTCAGGAAGGTTCTCGTATCGGAGCCTTTTGGCAAGTCCACATACTCAATCATCATTTAAGCTTCTATGATTCTAATGCTCACCACATACACATGAGCAAAAAGTTTCAACTGGACACATAGAAAGATAGGTGCTTATAGTTTCGCCTCCCAACCTATTCACCTCAAGGGTGATGTCAACAATAATAACTCATGCCCACTCATTTCTAATTGGATATATGTGCCTAGATCTTTCCTCGCCACATGATGCTTGCAAAAAGATCAAATAAAAAGGAATAGCGAAGAATACTTTGACTCTTGCATGAAAAGTAAATACATAAAGTAAATATAGGCCCTTCGCAGAGGGAAGCAGAGGTTGTCATGCGCTTTTTGATTAGTATGCTCAATCTCTTAATGCAAAAGAATGTCACATTATATTGTCCTTTATGATAGCAACCATTATTATGCAGTCCGTCGCTTTTATTAGTTTGCCATCACAAGTTGATACAACGCTGAATTTTCTCTTACACTAAATGATCCAACACATTTAGAAGCAATTTTTATTGCCTTTTTGCACCGATGAAAACTTACTTGAAGGATCTTACGCAATCCATAGGTAGGTATGGTGGACTCTCAAAACAAGATTCTGTGTTTAAGGTTTTTGGATGCACAAGTAGTATCTCTACTTAGTGCGGATTTTTGGGTAGCGAAGACACCGAGCAAGCACCACATGTTGCAGGATCTATGACAATATAACCATAAATCATTACGTTGTCTTCCTTGTCCAACATCAACAATTTTGGCATATAATAATTTGTGGGGGCTCACAATCATAAAAGATGTCCAAGATAGTGTATTTGCATGTGAATCTTCTGTTCCCTTATTAATTCTTTCATGAATTGGATAATTGACCAATGCTATGTTTGTCAACTTTCAACAAATTTTACCACTTGTACTTTTCTTTATGTGATGTCATTATTTAACATAAGATTAGCATATGATCTTTTTCATTTTTTCTTTTTGTTTTGATTGAAGCATAAAAGTAAAGACGCAAGACTCGAACTAAACTTTATTATATATAACTCTCTCTCGATTACATAGATAGATGGATCACGAAACTAAGACTGGAAAGTAAACCATGCTAAACTTTTATTCAACTAATTCATGAGATAACTAACATCGAACTAAAATTGGTAAAGGAAATAAAAGTGATGGTGATACGATACCAGGGCATCTCCCCCAAGCTTGGCACAAGCCAAGGGGAGATACCCGTTACTCATGTTTCCTTTGGTGATGAAGAAGAAGGTGGTGGTGATGATGAAGTAGCGAGCTTATCCTCCAGCTTCCATGGTAGCGGCTCACCATCATAAGAGGAGGCACGAGTCTCACGAGTCCCGCAACTGGCAGCTAAACTCATACCTTTAACTCTTGCCTCATATTCAAAGACTTGATTTTTGAAGATCATAGACTTGGCTTTGTAGAAAATTGATTTGCTCGTTGAGGGTGAAGACAATGTCCTTCATAGATCGACTATCCACCTTATGATCATGGGTGAAGTCCGTAATCATGAGGTGATTGGCACTGAGTCCACGCTCGACCATCCCATTGACCTAGAAGACCTCCTGCACCATAGCTTCTAGCCTAGCCTCCATGGTTCCCGTCTTCTAGGGCCCTTGAACATCCTGGATGTGGAGCACCCCCTCACGCATCTCAATTGTTTTAGGATCCTTCATCACCTCTGACAAGTAGGGGTTGATTACTGATGTCTACTACGCAACCGTTCTTCTTGTAGACTCGTGTTGGGCCTCCAAGCGTAGAGTTTTGTAGGACAGTAGCAATTTTCCTCAAGTGGATGACCTAAGGTTGATCACACCGTGGGAGGCGTAGGATGAAAATGGTCTCTCTCAAATGACCTGCAACCAAATAACAAAGAGTCTCTTGTGTCCCCAACACACCCAATACAATGGTAAAATGTATAGGTGCACTAGTTCGGCAAAGAGATGGTGATAGAAGTTTAATATGGATAGTAGTGGGTTTTTGTAATATGAAAATATAAAAACAGCAAGATAGCTAGCAACAAAAGTGAGCAAAAACGGTATTGCAATTCTTGAAAACAAGGCCTAGGGTTCATACTTTCACTAGTGCAAAGTCTCTTAACAATGATAACATAATTAAATCATATGGCAACCCCTCAACGTGCGACAAAGAGTCACTCCAACGTTCCTATCGCAGAGAACATAAGATGAAATTGTTTGTAGGTTACGAAACCACCTCAAAGTTATTCTTTCTGATCAATCTTTTGAGCTATTCCTATAAGTGTCACAAACAGCCCTAGAGTTCGTACGAAAATAACACCATATGATACACATCAGTCAACCCTAATGTCACCTAGATGTAGGGTAACGCAGCAGAAAACAAAAAATTTCCGACCTACGCACCAGCCCAGGACCACTATGGAGACTGCATACATGGTTTGATCTTTTTCGTTACCAACTCGTAGCGCAGCGGGAAGTAGACTCGATGACGATCGGCGGTGAAGATCCCCGCAGCTAGGATTTACAACCTCCCAACCGCGAGGATGTATACCCTCATCTGCTCCTCAGACAGCCCTCCGGGAGGCGGTCGAACAGCCCCCCGGACGGTGTCGCGGACAGCCCTTCGGGAGGACCTTCGAAACTCGAACGGTCACTCGGACAGCCCTTCGGGAGGACCTTCAAAACTCGGACGGTCACATGGATAGCCCTTCGGGAGGCACTCACGAACTAAGACCGAAACTACGATCTCTCTACAGAGTTGCACACATACGGTGTCATCTATCCGGCAGGGCTTCGCCGTCCAGAACTAGTTCCTGCCGGAACCCAGACAGCCTTACGGCTCTACGAAACTCTTTTCGTGGGAGGGAGAGAAGAAGCCAGATAATGCATGGCATGTGTATGAGAGCAAGGGATGAGTGTCGAGGGCTGCCCCTCCACCTCTATTTATAGGAAATCCCAAGGGGGTAGGGTAGTTTCACAAAAAACCCAAAATGCACATGAATGAAGTCCTTCCACAAGGACCTAGGAGTGAAACCAAGGAACAAGAGGGTCCCCAAGGGGGGATACCCCATGTGGCCGGCCACACCCCCATGAGGGGCCCAAAAAATGGCTCCTATCCATCCATGTCATCCCCAAGATCTTTTGGAGCAAAGCCCCAAAAGGTGGCTTTCCATAAAGTAACCATAAAGCTGATTTTCACTATTCACGACGACATTTTTCAGCGTCTGATCGAACTGAAAATATTTATGTGGGCCAAGAACATTTCCAGTACCCACTAAAATGATTTTCAACGCGTTCCGAAACAATTCCGGTTTTAGTGATTTTCATCTGCGAAACGCATCTGAAGTGGCTCCGGCAGCTCCGGAACATTTCCGGTTTTTATCTCAGAAAATTCCAAAAAGCTTCCAGAATGATTCTGGCATCCTCCAAGAATTATCAGGCATGTGCCGAAACCAATTTGACTTAATGGTGTATCCCGAAACAACTTTTCGGTATCATCCAAACTTATCCGATGACCTCTCTCTGCGGTACGATTCCGCTGTCCGAAACTTTTCGGTGTCCGAAACTTTTTCGGTGATTTTCTCTCAGACTCCCTGTCTAGTATTCAGCAGATAGATGACCCTTAAGCGTGTGACCCTATAGGTTCGGTGAAGTATAGACATGACCTGGAACCCCTTCCGATCAATGATCAACATCGGAGCCGTGGACACCCATATTGACCCCTATACCCACACGAATAAATATTCGAGTGAACCTCCAGTTGCCGTGTGCTATTCCTGTTGCTTCGCGATATGTTACAAATACCCGAGGTGAGACATGTTGGCATTCCCATGGATCAACAACTTGTCCACTATGCTAGTTACCTCGTTACCGGTATTGTTCTCTTTTCTCGTTATCGTGTTCCGGCATCCCCGTGATCAAATCACAAAGTGTCTGGCCAGACGATGATGGATACCGTAACACCGAGAGGGCCCAGAGATATCTCTCCATCGTCGGAGGAGCAAATCCCAATCTTGAGCTATCAAGTTACTTGACACACTTTTCCATGAACCCGTAAGCCGCCGTAATAGCCACCCATTTACGGATGACGTTTAACAAACCCCAAAGTTCATGAAGCAAGCATGAAGAAACTCGATACTCTCATGGTCTAAGCAATCATGCAAACGTTAACCATCTCTGTGTTATGTACCAATAAACTTGTGACGAATGAATCTCATAGCATAACATCATGCCGGGTCGATTCAACACAAATGTTCTCTTAACATTATGCCCTCAAGGTTGCTGACATAGACATGCCCATGATCAGGAAAACATAACCATCATGCAACACTTGAGCTAGTCTTAGAGGCCAGACTAGGAATACATTTTACCGTTTATTATTCCACACGTGCATATGAGTCTTCCTCCGAGCCTCGTGGTTATTGCAGACTCGAGAACCATAGCAGTTATAGCATGGAACATAAACATAATTATGAACTCCGAGATAAATAATATCATTTATTATTGCCTCTAGGGCATATCTCCTACAGACTCCCACTTGCACTAGAGTCAATAATCTAGTTAATGCTAATGCACTTTACACCTATGGCACACCGGTGTAAATATGCTTCGCTTGTGGTATAGCCTGATGTCCTCGCATTTTCACGTTTTCACAAAATTCATATTTTGTGTGGACTTGGCTTTGTATGTATGTGAATCACAGGTCGAACCTGGATTCCTCAGACTGAGTTTTGGAGCAACTACCTGCAGTAGTGTCCCATTGTCAAAAGCCATCTTGGAACTATACTAAGTTCATGAATGAACTATATGATTCAACATCTTCTTTGTCGCTTCTAAAGCGTCAACATACTTAGCCCTTGTTATAGAATTCGCCACAGTAACTAGTTTGAACAAATTCCAACTAACTGTGCCACCACATTGTGTGTTACACAAAACCCTTAACTTAAATCGAAAATCGCACGGTGAAAAGATGAAGACTATCGATGTAACATTTTACAACGAACTCTTCATGATCTCCGCTTGCAAGAAAACATATCATCAGTACTTACTCTAGTACTCAATGACATCTTTCACTGTTGTCCCACGATCAGTACTTTGATCACTTTAGTATCCATACTCGCAACACCTTGGGAGTATCGGACATATCTGGTTGTTTTACATACCATGGAATACATGATTAATCCAAACACAAAAGTGTGTGGAATCTGCATCATGTATTTTACTCATCAGTGTTTTGGGACACCGAGTCTTGCAAAAACTCTTTCCATGTGACTTTGGCAAGAACCACTCCTTGGCGTTTTAAATGCTAAAAGGTTTTAGCATCTTGTCAATATGTATTCATTGCTTAGCCCCATTAGGTAAATCTATCTCCCTAGATCATCATGCCTAATATTGAGGCTATTTAGCCTAAGCACTTCATCGAAAAACTATTTTCAAATGAAGTCCTAATTTGTGTCAAGAAATTTATTTCCAATTACCAATGTGCCAAGCACATAAGGTTTTTAGAAATATTAGTATGCTCCCACTTACTTTCTTGAATTACAAGCATCTTCGTTACCCATTGATGAAGTCAAAACCCCTTTGACCATTTCATCAAAACCCGAAGATTCCAACTCCATTTTGCTCTCTTCTGTCCATTGCTGGAACTCTGAAGTTTGCATACCTACTAGCATCCTCTGGATCGACAAATTACTTTGGACTGTATCATATACAAGTCCTAGCTTTCATTTCCATTAGATGGAAATCCTTTTATCATCCATGTTTCATATCTCATGATTGAAATATGTATTAATTGCTAGTTCAACCCGAACCGACTTTAAGCATCGCTACGATGAAAACAACCTCATCGTAGTCAACTCTTGAACTTGTTATTTCAACAAGTCGAGCTTTATGGATAAAACATTTTATCCGTATCAGTTTTAAGTTCCATAAATATTCGCTAGACTCTAAGTCTTCCGAAAGGTGTATCAAGGTTTTAATCTTGAATCACTTATATGGAAACTAACTCGGGTTGTATTGGCATTTAGCCAATTCCGGAGTCAGGGCCCATCAACGCTTCCTTGTGTATCGTAGGCATAATGTTGTCTAACAACAATATCTCATTTGCGCACCTGAGAGGTTTGCACGAGCCTTGCCTACGTGGTTCAGCTGCAAGTTCGACCGAAGTTCATACATTTTATTGTAGAGACTTCCGTATCAGTCGCAGTAGGAAACTCTGGAATTACTTCCAAGGTCTCTTTCCTTTGATCTGATGACGTAGATACTGTTTATCTCGTCGAGTTGCACTATTCTCCCACTCACCTTTTTGAAAGAACCATTCTCTTTAAAAGCACACCGTTTCGCGGCAAAACTATTTGCCTCGGTATAGTGAGGGAGGAATACCCAACATTTTGGTATAACCTACAAAGTAGCACTTGTCTGATTTGGAATAGGTTTGTAACCTTTTACACAAGCCCCATATTCCAAATGTTAAGAAAAGATATAACATGGTTGGGCGTACCATACCATGGCTTCATTTCAACAGACCCGATGTAGCTCTTTTCAGTGTAAAAGCCGCAGTCTCTAAAGCATCACTTTAAAAGGGATAATGGCAAATTTATTTATGTCATCTTTCACCTTACCATGTCATAAATGGTTTGATTACATCTCCACAGACTTACCACTTGAAGTGGTGTTCCGGGAGGTGCAAGTTATGAAACCCCTTTCACAACTCATCAGACATTCGCTAAACATGTAACTCAAATATTCCTTTGTGCAATCAAATTGCAGAAACATAATTTTCTTGTTACAATAACTTCTACTTCATTTTTGAGAACCTTTCGAATGATTTCAAAAGATCCAGACTTACGTCTCATCAAGTAAATATCCATATATCTACTCGAGTCATTTCTGAAGATAAATAAATCCACCACTAACAACACTTATCGGACTACACACATCAAATGTATGATCACTAATAAGTTTGTTGTTCGTTCCTTATGGCCTGTGAACGGTATTTTAGTCACTTCACTTTTCGGAGGAAAGTTGCAAGTGTCAGATGATTCAAAATCAAGAAGACTTCAAAATCCATCATAATGGAATTTTCCATGCGGTTTCTCCAATGTGACCAAATGTAGTGCCACACTTGTGTGGTATTCTTTTAGTCTTGCGACATTTAGCATCAGTGTTATGGATGTATCATATTACCATCAATATTCATAACATACATGCCATCTTGGATGGAAGCATGGCCCTTCATGTTATTCATAATACTTAACAACAATTGTTGTTTTTATGAACAACTCTTTTGCAACAAACATTGTGCAATGGGCTAGAGTGTATGAAACTCTAAAATGAATTATGAAAGTAAACCCAGAGGTATTGTATTATTATCAATATTCATAACATACATCTCATTCATAATGAAAGTATGGCCCTTGTGTTATTCATAACATCGAACATAAAAAGTTCTCTTATGAACAACCTTCTTGCAAGATACCTTATGCAATGGGATAGAGTTTGTAAAACTCTAAATGAATTATGAAAATAAATACAGACGGCAATACACCGATGGAAGGTATAGTAACATTTACTATGTTCCCTGTGTATACCTTAACCTCATTTCTAGCTAGTCTTTCAGACCATAGTAGTTCTTACATCGAGTTGCAACAGAATGCAATCGAGCGGGCAATTTTGTGATGAACTCACAATACCCAAGAATTAGTGATTAACATGTTTAACCATAATTCGCAAGAACTATATCTTTGACCAGCCTTCTATACATCAAAAACTTGTATGACATTCATACATGAGCTGGATATTCCAGTCTTCTTTCCTTTTGCCTTTATACTTCTAACAGTTTAACTTTTAGTATTTCTCCTACTCTCAGAAGAAGCACCCAACTTAAGAGTGGCATTAGCCCCGGACTTCCTAGGCGTGTAAGTCATACTAACACCCTTTGGACACTTCCTTTCTCTTTAAGTTGTTGTTTTATTCACCTTTCATTATATGACAGGCGTTCTTCTGGATCCCTTTCCCAACAGTCAAATGCATAGTAAACACTTTTACTAATACTTGCAAACAAACATTGCTTTGTTTGTATCTGAAAATAATTTTCAGTTCCATGAATATCATATAACTAGCCCAACTTTGGAAGTTTGGGTTTCATGGAAGCAACCATATTCCACTTGACCGTAACAGAATTCTAGCTTTTGGATCGAAGGACGAGAGTCACATGATCCATAACATTAGCGGGAGGATACGGAAAGCATGCGATAGGACAAAGTCCTTCTCGGCACTTTTGAGGACAATCCTCATATTACGTTACCAATCGTAAAGTTTTAACCAGATATTTAACAGCTATTCAATTTTAATAGGGAAGGTGGAAATGCGAGCCATTATTCTACAACTATTATGCAAAAAACACAGACAGTGTTCATAATTAATTGCACTGAGAATTAAACATGTTAATTCAATAGTGCGCTCCCACTCAAATCAATATCTCTCACAATTAATTTTGAGTGATACAAGATCCAGACTTCAATTCATCGCCATAGAATCATCATCTCATAACGGGAATTTTAATCGGTAGGCCAACTTGCCGATCACATCTCTATGTGACTCTTGCTCATCTTTCGATGCGTGTGTTCCGAGCTCAGGACGATCCTGCCATGAACGTCAAGACAACCAAGTGTTCTTGCTGCGAGGTCTGACCTCACCCGCCTCACACTTCTCTAATCGTTCGTACCCATGCATCCATGGCGCACCCCGAAAAGATAGGTGCCGTGACGGTGCTACACTTGGGAGAACACTAACTACTTGATATTTTAAGTGAGAGATCACCCTAATAAAAGTGACTACCGCGCAATCAAGAAGGGTGCATCATAAGGGATAAACATCTCAGGCAATTCATAATAGCATGATATGGTATAACCCTTTCTGACGGAGAAGTATTTCATTTCTTCATCTTCGGCATTCGCGTCGGTGTTCACCTTCGCGAAGATTGCCACCACCTTGTCGATGCACCAGATAATATTGCTATCTCTATAGCTAATAAAATAATGCATTACAACAAGGTTGACACGCAGGTCATTAAAGTGCAATCATATGGCTCCAGCCATCATGCCGAATCATGACACACAGGTCATGTTAATCAAATTACATCATATAGTCATCTCATACATAATCAAATTAGTATGGGCACTGCTATACCACATCACATGCACATCCTGCAAAACCAAGTTAGACACCTCTAATCGGTTTATGCAAAATTTATTTTACGTGGCTTCTAAGGTTTTGACTTAAACCGCAGCGACCAACGTTCATCATCAAGTATGATTATTCAGATTGCTAGATTAACATCTCGGGGTGTATGAAACACGGGATAATTAAATCTTGAGCCCCATACTAAACTTCGTCATACACATGACCCCCGTGCAGATCATATCTGCAATGCCCTTTCATCTGCGAATTTCATCTTTCTTTTGACTACGGCAGAACCCAAAGAACTGATAGCACTTCCATGATCAATCAGGATCACGGATTGCCAGAACTTTGTCAAATTCCACCATGCTGTCTCGAGATTGAGCAAACACAAATTCTAGGGAAGCAATAAGAACCTCGGGTAACAGATTTCATCTGTCACCCGCATAAATAATTTTCAGCAATAGATCTCATCTACTACCTAATTATATTATGCAATACCCATACATCTCCATGTATTCTAGATCGAAACCTGCATCTACGCATAACCTGGCTCTGATACCACTGTAGGGTAACGCAGCAGAAAACAAAAAATTTCCGACCTACGCACCAGCCCAGGACCACTATGGAGACTGCAGACATGGTTTGATCTTTTTCGTTACCGACTCGTAGCGCAGCGGGAAGTAGAGTCGATGACGATCGGCGGTGCAGATCCCCGCAGCTAGGATTTACAACCTCCCAACCGCGAGGATGTATACCCTCATCTGCTCCTCAGACAGCCCTCCGGGAGGCGGTCGAACAGCCCCCCGGACGGTGTCGCGGACAGCCCTTCGGGAGGACCTTCGAAACTCGAACGGTCACTCGGACAGCCCTTCGGGAGGACCTTCAAAACTCGGACGGTCACATGGACAGCCCTTCGGGAGGCACTCACGAACTAAGACCGAAACTACGATCTCTCTACAGAGTTGCACACATACGGTGTCATCTATCCGGCAGGGCTTCGCCGTCCAGAACTAGTTCCTGCCGGAACTCAGACAGCCTTACGGCTCTACGAAACTCTTTTCGTGGGAGGGAGAGAAGAAGCCAGATAATGCATGGCATGTGTATGAGAGCAAGGGATGAGTGTGGAGGGCTGCCCCTCCACCTCTATTTATAGGAAATCCCAAGGGGGTAGGGTAGTTTCACAAAAAACCCAAAATGCACATGAATGAAGTCCTTCCACAAGGACCTAGGAGTGAAACCAAGGAACAAGAGGGTCCCCAAGGGGGGATACCCCATGTGGCCGGCCACACCCCCATGAGGGGCCCAAAAATGGCTCCTATCCATCCATGTCATCCCCAAGATCTTTTGGAGCAAAGCCCCAAAAGGTGGCTTTCCATAAAGTAACCATAAAGCTGATTTTCACTATTCACGACGACATTTTTCAGCGTCTGATCGAACTGAAAATATTTATGTGGGCTAAGAACATTTCCAGTACCCACTAAAATGATTTTCAACGCGTTCCGAAACAATTCCGGTTTTAGTGATTTTCATCTGCGAAACGCATCTGAAGTGGCTCCGGCAGCTCCGGAACATTTCCGGTTTTTATCTCAGAAAATTCCAAAAAGCTTCCAGAATGATTCTGGCATCCTCCAAGAATTATCATATGATTCTGGCATCCTCCAAGAATTATCATATGATTCTGGCTTCCAGAATTATTCTGGCATCCTCCAAGAATTCCAAAAAGCTTACAGAATGCAGTAATGCCAACACTAAAAATAAAATAGTTGTACATTTCATATAATTTCTTACCGCCGCATGACGAAAACTTGGCTGGAAGTAGATGCCGAACAGCTTGCCAGTTGCAAGGCTGCTTGAAAGTGCGTTATATCGACTAGAGGGGGGTGAATAGGCGATTTTTATGAATTCTTCACTAAGGAATTTGTGGGTGAGGAAATTCCTAAATGAAGAACTACTTGCAGCGGAATAAGTACTCAGAATCAATCATAACTGAGCATACGCATGTTCATCATGATGAAATGAAAGCACAGAACAGAGTACAGAATGCGTAAACACAGGATACACAAGATGAAGACAACCAGACTGAAGAAATTGAACTGAGGAAACTGAGAAAGTCTTCAGTCAAAGTCTTCAAGCACAGATATGACACATACAGAGTAAAGTGATGAGGAAATGAAAGAGTTGAGGAAATAGAACCAGTAGCTTGGTGAAGACAATGGTTTGGTAGACCAGTTCCAACTGCTGTCTCAGTTGTACGTCTGGTTAGGGCGGCTAGGTATTGAAACCTGAGGACACACAGTCCCGGACACCCAGTCAAGGACACACAGTCCAAGACACTCAGTCCTCACCGTATTCCCCTTGAGCTAAGGTCACACAGACCTCGCCCAATCACTCGTGGTAAGTCTTCAGGTGACTTCCAAACCTTCACAAACTTGGTCACACGACGATCCACAATTCCTCTTGGATGCTCAGACCTTGACGCCTAACCGTCTGGAAGAAGCACAATCTTCAAAGGAAAAAAGCGTCGGATCCACGCAGGATCAATCTCTTCAGTGATGCTCAATCACTTTGGGTTTGTAGGTGTTTGGGTTTGTTTTTTTTTCACTTGATGATTTTCACTCAAAGTCCTCGGAGGATGGGTTGCTCTCAAATGACAAGTGTCAGTTTCTCGCGGAGCAGCCAACCAGCTAGTGGTTGAAGGGGGCGGCTATTTATAGCCTAGGGAACAGCCCGACATGATAAGACATAAATGCCCTTAAATGATATGACCGTTAGGTGGATAAGATATTTTGGGACAGCTGGCGCATAGCACAGCAACGGTCGGAAATTTGACTATCAAATTCCTCAGGGCTATCATGTTCCTCACTGTGTAGGCAATCCGCACTGGCGAATTCCTAACTCCTCAGTCAGAACAAATTCCTCAGAGACCATAAGAACTTCGTCTCTGTCACTGAATAATATTACTGAACTATATGAGATTTCCAATGGCTTCACTCGAAGGGATTGGTAGGTGTAGGATATTGAGTTGAGCATCACATGGAAATTTTTCCTTAGTATTACCTCAACCCCCCTTAACAGTACGGTGTTTCCTATGACTCAAGAAAGAGAAAAACAAAACTATGAAAACAGAAGTCTTCAAGCTTCATAATCCTCGCATGATTATCAAGTCTTCATGTTCACACCAATTTCTTCACTTTCAAAGTCTTCATGAAAGTCTTCAGAGTACCAAAATCTTCAGTCGAAGATATTCATTTTTAGGGGTCAACATTTCCTGTGAATATATAATTCCTCATAGACTTATAGACCTGTGTACACTCACAAACGCATTAGTATCTTAACCTATATGTCTTCAATACACCAAAATCACTAAGGGGCACTAGATGCACTTACAATCTCCCCCTTTTTGGTGATTGATGATAATATAGGTTAAGTTTTCAACGGGGATAAACATATGAAGTGTAAATACTGAAGTTTGAGGAATTTGATTGCAAGATATAGAAGAACTCCCCCTGAATATGTGCATAGTGAGGAATTTGCTTTTGAAGGAATGCACAATTGAAGAGTAGAATCATGGAGATCTCCCCCTATATCTTGTAATTCATACACGCATTTGACATAATATATGAAGAATTTGAAATGCATGATGATGAAATATGGTGACTGATGTAATTCAGCATGCGTGCATTAATATTGATGAGGAATAAGCATGCAGAAGAAAGAAAAAACATCGCAAAGTATCAAGTCACCATAGGGTTTAAGTTTACAACTCGATCAATAGAAGTCTTCAGAAACACGAGAGTTGTAACTTATCAAAAAACGTTTATACGCCCATTTAAGATCGACCCGTTTGAAGACTAACTCTCAAATTTCTCCCCCTTTGTCATCAAATGACAAAAAGGATCGAAACTGAGGACTAATGCCCCTGAAGAATTTCATGTTGATGAAGGAGCGCTAGCATTGTTGGGGTCATTTGTCGAAGGAGCAGGGCCTGCCGCGGTGTCATCCAAATCTTCATGCATATCTGTGTCGCGTGATGAAGAATAGGAGCTGGCCAACAAGGAAGGACATTTGACCTTCTTGAATTTCTTCGGCGGAGGTGCAGACCAGTCAAATTCCTCCTTGAGGCCCATTTTCTTCAGTTCTTCCTCACTGTAGACATGAGACAGAACAGCTCAGGTGCGGTTGAAGGTTTCATGAAGGTAGTGGTGGTGTTTCTTCACTGCGTTATGGGTAGCAGTTAGGTTCTGAAGAATTGCACCAAACGAACGCTTGACCCATTTCTGATTGCGGTCAACCTTCTGATGAAGACTGAGGAGTAACTCACGGTCAGTCATCACCCTGGGTGCTGTGCCTTGAGTATTTTGCTTGTTTGCGGCAGAGTCATGTGTGGCAGAGTCGTCATTGGTGGAGTAGGATGCAGCCTTGCGAAATTGCCCATCCAATGGACGAATGCCTTCATCGATTATTGCAGCAGCCTTGCCCTTCCCTTCAGCTGAGGAAAATGTCCGTTTGAGGAGTTCAAGTGGGGGCAAGTAGCTGCCATGGTTCAGAGTATCAGCCTTGTAATTCAGTGAAGACCTTGTTCTGATGAATCTCATGATCCACGGCGCATACGGCTTCAGCTCAAAAGGTGACATGGCAATGTTGGCCAGAGTCCTCATGAAGAAATCATGGAAGTTGACGGGAACGCCATGTATGATATAGAAAAGCATATTCTTCATGATGCCTACGACTTCTTCTTCATTGGAGTCGTGGCCTTTATTGGACTCATAGTCTTCGACAAGATGCGATAGACCGTCCGAGGCACATACAACAATTCCTTCACCAGAAACTTTGTTCTTGGGGCTTTACCTGGCTTCAAAGGCTTCATCAGCACTTGCATGTAGTGGTCTGTGAGCTCGGGTTCATTGTAGATGCATCGTGCAGCTTCATGGGGAGGACTGAGGGGCAGGGCACGAAGCAATTCTGTTGCTGGTGCCTTGTAGTGAGTGTTCTCTGTCATCCAGTCCAGCACCCAAGATGTCACATCTTCAGAATTTCCAGTGATGTGTAATGTAGCATAGAATTGAAGAATAAGTTCTTCATTCCAATCGCATATGTCAGTGCTGAAATTCAGAAGACCAGCGTCGTGAAGAACACTGAGGACAGGTGTGAAGCATGGCAGAGATTCCATATCTACGTGAGGAATATGCTGATGATCGAAGACTTTGTCCTTGTTGTAGAGCACTGAGGAATAGAAGTTGGCTTGGCTTGCAGTCCAGAAACGCCTCTTCCTCATGCGAGCAGAGTCATAAGGGTTGTATTCAGTGAAGAATAGTCGCTCGCCAAAGAAATCATCAGCCTTGAACTTCTGCTTCTTTGAAAATGGATCCTTTGGTTTTGGCATAGGTGTGTCAGTAAGCTGCATCACAACCTCAGGAATCACAAGTTCAGGTTCTTCAGGCTGAGGAATTTCTGGTTCCTCTTTAGCAGCAGTCTGTGTCATCGGACGATCAACAGCAGCAACAGTTTCTTCAGCGCTAGTGGCTGGAATTTCTTCATGCACAGAAGCAGTGGCATGAACTTCTTCAGATCCCATTTGAACATTCTGGGCAGGGGACTGAGGAATTTGTTGGAGAGGAGTGAAGAGTGGGGAATTGGGGTGCTGACTTTCCCAAAAGTCATCATTCATCACAGGAGTAGTACAGCTGACTTCGGAGCTGAAGAATCTGAAGAATCTGATGCTTTCCTTTTCTTTATGGCAGCGCGCTCTGCAGCCTTCGTTTTCTTCGCATCTGATGAAGATGGAAGAATTGGAGTTGGGGTTGGTGCAGACAGAGCAGAGGAAACTGGAGCATTTTCTTCAGGTGCAGTGGACCCAGCTTCCGTGTATTTTTTATTTTCTTCACGCGCACCACTAGTGGGTGCCCTGGCAGTTTCATCAGCAGCTGGAATGTGGTCATCAGCCCTGGAACATGCATTTTCATCAGCAGCCTGAGAGTCAATCAGCAGTGCTGGCATGTTCTTCAGTAGGCTTTGCAGATGCCTCAGCCTGAGGAATTTGTTGTTGCGATGGAGCTGCAAGATTTGAGACGAGTTTTTCAGACAGCTTGACAAATCTGACCTTGGCTCCAAGCTAGTCAGCTCTGTATGAGTCAAATTCATCACTAAGGCTTTTGATTTCAGCCTGGATCTGTACAAGTTCTTCATTTGTCATCTTGACAACGTTTTTCTTCAAGTAGCGCTATTTCTTGTACTGCGCTTTCTTGATCATCCCGGCCTTTTCAAATTTCCATTTTTCTTCTTGGATGAAGGTAGTGAGCATATGATTTTGACCAGGAGTCAGCTTGAAATCAGGCATAGGAGCATCTGGATCCTTGTGCCAGATATCAATGTAGTCAAGGATCAACTTCGGATCCAAAAGCAGTGGCACATTTGTGCCTTTGGCTCTAGCGGCCCTTTCTTGTCTGTTTCTGATGATTTCCGCGAGTTCTTCATCATCAGCTTCGTCATCATCAGACGGTACTTGGAAAGCGACTTGTCTCTTTTGAGGACTTGGGCGAATGCCTCGTCCAGCAGTGACCTAAGTCTTCAGCAGAGACGGTCCAGTTGAAGAACCTGGTGCAGCTGAGGAACTACCTGAGACACCAGAGGCAATGTGGATGCCAGTGGTCCTTTGGCACGTGGCAGGATGCACAGGTGATGAGGACTTTGTAGGAGTTGCTGAGGACTGTGGAGGTGCAGGAGCATCTGAGGACTTGGAAGGTGCAGGTGCAGCATGAGGAATTGGCCGTGAGGGCATTGAAGAAACAGGCCGTGAGGGCATTGAAGAATCTGGCCGTGAGGGCACAACTGAGGAACTTGGCCTTGAAGGCAGTGAAGAAGATGCACTTGGCTTGTGCGCAGGCTTCTTTGCCATTGCTTTCTTAGGCCTGACAGAGACCTCAGGAGCAGCAGCAGCAGCAGAGTCTTCATTGAACTTCCTCACTGCTTCTTTGGCCTGCCTAGCCAGCTTAGCCTGGTGCTTGGCCCATTCATCAGGAAAGTCTTCACCACGCTTGATGCTGGTGGGGTCAGCTATTTGGCCAGGTGCCAATGCAGGTCTTGGGCATGGAGGTTTAAGTGAGAATTTCTTCATATATTTTGGAGTTACATATCTGTACTCCCTCCATTCCTTAGCCCATCTCCTTTCAATCCTCTGTATGCGCACCTTGCGCGCATTCTTGTCCTCCTTTCCGTACTTGGCCTCATCAGGCGTACAGTAATCCTGATATAAGTCATTAGGGATCTCAAAAGCAGTGTCAACTTCGGGCCTTTTTCCTCCTTTCTGCGGCCTTTTTCCGTCAGCCATTTTCTTCAGCTGAGGATTTTGAACAACGGAACTTTCTAACGAGGTTTGCAACTTTTCTTCAAGGAACACTGCAAATGAATTAAGTTGATGAGAACCTAATGATTCAGCAGCGGACATGAGTACCTGTGAACAGAGTATAGTTGCGAGGAATTTGGAGAGTTCATATGCGTTCTCAGAAGGTTTTTCAAAAGGAACAAGTTTGAGGAATTTGACCAGACGAGTCTTGAAGAATTTCACTAAGCGTTTTGTCTTAGGTTCCAGAGTTGTACAGATCAGAAATCCATACAATTGAGGAATCATGAAGAAAAATGCAACTTAGAGAAATGAATCAAGAACAGATGACTTGTGAGGTGTTCAGTGTGTGAAAGTTTGAAGAAAAACACGTTTGAAGATTTTGTAGAGAACATTTGAATCAAAGAGGGTAGTAAAAGTTACTTTTAATTACCCTGAACGATGAACACGACGAACTGCAAAGTGGGGAAGAGAAGTTCGTCAGTTCAGATCTTCCACGCCCTAACTTGGCTGAGGAAGACGGCTACGGCGGCGGCGGAGTGAAGATTTCCGCGGCCGGCGTGAGTACGACGGCGACGAGGTCGAGGCCGTGAAGCTCTTCCTCACCGGCGACGATGAAGTAGCGGCAGCGCTAGGGTTTGATAAGCTTGAGCGGGGTAAAAGAAGTGAGGAAGGGGAAGGGGGGTATTTATAGCCACAGTGAAAAACTGCTCGCCCGAAGAGTTAGGACGAACGTGCCCCTGACCCTTCTCATCCGCTCGACATGTGTCACCCACGTACTATGAGGTGGAGATCGTGGTAGATTGTGGGTGAATAGATAAGTCTATCGTGGGAAGCGGAACGGTTTGAGCGGCAAATCCGAAAATTTTGGATAGGATAAGTTTTAACGTTCCGTTCGCAATTTCTTCAGCTGTCAAAAACATAGTGAAGACTTTGAACGAGTTTCAAATAGAACGCACATGAAGAATTTGTGAATAGACTGGGTTGAGTATAGCATAGAGGGGAAGGGTCCGATCACACTCACTTAGCAGAAAGAGTAACTTGAAGAATTAGCAATAAGTGAATGCTGTATAGGACATAAACTCATATATATATATAGTCAATGAGGAAAAACAGCGGAAATAGTGAAGATTTTGCAAAGTTGAAGAATTTGAACAACCGAGGAATTTCAAAATTGAGGAAAAACTCAAATTGAAGATTTTCAACTTTTGGTGGTGGCGTGACCCACCGTATAAGAATGATGATTTCAGACACCGCGTACAATTGTCGTAGGGCTCTGAGAATCAAATTCTTCGTTAATTTCTTCACACTTGGAGTGTTATTCTTCATTGATTAAAGAAAAACGTTTCTTCATGTGTTGCACATCTAAGTCATCAATTTTGCATAAGTGTTAGGATGAGTGTCCTTTTCAAAGAACATTCGAAGATTCTAAGATATTTAGGTCACACCGCAACTTGCTAAATCTCTTCTCATCCAAGGGCTTTGTGAAGATATCGGTTAGCTGTTCTTCAGTCTTCACATGCTCAATATAAATGTCGCCCTTCAACACATGATCACGAAGAAAATGATGACGAATTTGAATGTGCTTTGTCTTCGAATGCTGAACTAGGTTATGAGCAATCTTGATAGCACTCTCATTGTCACAGAAGAGTGGCACATTCTTCACGTTGGCGCCATAGTCCTTGAGAGTTTGCTTCATCCATAGCAGTTGAGCACAGCAAGAACCAGCAGCAATGTACTCAGCTTCAGCAGTAGACAGTGATACGCAGTTCTGTTTCTTCGAGGACCAACAGACCAAGGATCGTCCGAGGAAATGACATGTACCAGATGTTGACTTGCGGTCCACACGATCACCAGCATAGTCAGAGTCAGAATATCCAATGAGATCAAAAGTTGAGACCTTGGGGTACCATAATCCTAGTGTTGGTGTGTGAGCTAGATATCTAAGAATTCGCTTCACAGCCTTATGGTGTGATTACTTCGGTGCAGCTTGAAAAAAACGGGCACACATGCAAACACTAAGCATTATATTTCGCCTAGATGCACATAAGTACAATAAAGAACCAATCATGGAGCGGTATACCTTATGATCGAAGTCAATACCATTTTCATCAGTGCATAGATGGCCATTGGTGGGCATAGGAATTTTGATGCCTTTGCAATCTTGCATGTCGAATTTCTTCAGAACATCCTTGAGGTATTTCTCCTGAGATATGAATATGCCATTGCGCTGTTGATGAATTTGAAGACCTAGAAAGAATTTCAACTCTCCCATCATAGACATTTGATATTCTTCACTCATCATGTAGGCAAATTCATCACTATAACGTTGGTCAGTACAGCCAAAGATAATATCATATATTTGACACACAAACAATTCACAATCATATGATTTAGTGAAAAGAGTTGGATCAAGTGAACCGGGTTTGAAGCATTTCTTCATGAGGAATTCCTTCAAAGTATCGTACCACGCCCGAGGGGCCCGCTTGAGGCCATAAAGGGCCTTATTGAGTCTGAAGACTTTGTCAGGATGCTTTGGATCTTCAAAACCTGGTGGTTGAGCAACATATACTTCTTCCTCAAGCTTACCATTGAGGAATGCACTTTTCACATCCATTTGATATAAGATGATATCATGATGGTTAGCATAAGCAAGTAAACTGCGAATAGCCTCAAGTCTATCAACAGGTGCAAAAGTTTCATCGAAATCAATTCCTTCAACCTGTGTGTAGCCTTGAGCTACAAGCCGTGCCTTATTCCTCACCACAAGGCCATTTTCATCTTGCTTGTTGCGGTAGATCCACTTTGTGCCAATGATATTGTACTTGAGAGGATCTGGACGTTTGACCAGTTCCCATACGTTGTTGAGCTCGAACTGATGTAATTCTTCTTGCATGGCCTGAATCCATTCAAGCTCCAGAAATGCTTCATCTACCTTAGTGGGCTCTGTGATAGAGAAAAAAGCATAGTGCCCACAAAAGTTAGACAAATGTGAAGCTTTTGACCGTGTGAGAGGACCTGGTGCTTTGATGTCATCGATGATCTTTTCAACTTGCACTTCTTTTGCAACGCGAGGATGAGCTGGTTGTCGTCGAGGAATTTGATCAGCATTTTCCTCAGCACCATTTTCTTCAGCACCATTTTCTTCAGGTGCATTAGCTTGACGTTCTTCACGTTCTGGAATGAATTCTTCAGCAGATTCTTCGGTAGGAACGACATCCTCAGTAGCCTTGAACTTGATAGATTCCTCAGGTGCCGGATCATCTATTACAGAAGGTAGGTGCTCTCTTTGCGAGCCATTAGTTTCATCAAACCGCACATCTACAGTTTCAACAACCTTGTGAAGAACGTTGTTGAAGACTTTGTAGGTGTGCGAGTCCTTTCCGTAACCAAGCATAAAACCCTCATGTGCTTTTGGTGCAAATTTAGAGTGGTGATGAGGATCTCTAATCCAGCATTTTGCACCGAAGACTTTGAAATAACTTACATTGGGTTTCTTATCAGTGAGGAGTTCATAGGCAGTCTTCTTGAAGAATTTGTGAAGATATACTCTGTTGATGATGTGGCATGCCGTATCAATTGCCTCAATCCAAAAGCGAGGAGGCGTTTTGTATTCATCAAGCATAGTGCGTGCCATCTCAACGAGAGTCCTATTCTTGCGCTCCACGACGCCATTCTGCTGAGGAGTGTAAGGTGCAGAAAGCTCATGAGTAATACCAAGTTCATCAAGATAGTCATCAAGACCAGAATTCTTGAACTCAGTTCCATTGTCACTTCTGATGTGCTTGATCTTCACACCAAAGTTGGTTGAAGCCCTCGAGGAAAATCGTTTGAAGACTTCCTGCACTTCATATTTGTAAGTAACAATGTGCACCCATGTATAGCGTGAGTAATCATCAACAATGACAAAACCATATAGAGATGCTTCATTAGTTAATGCTGAATAATGATTTGGACCAAAGAGATCCATGTGAAGCAATTCAAATGGACGAGATGTGGTCATGATAGTCTTCGCGGGATGCTTGGCCTTGGTCATCTTTCTAGCTTCACAGGCACCACACAAGTGATCCTTGAGGAATTTGACATTCTCAATGCCAATGACATGCTTCTTCTTCGCTAGCGTGTGCAAGTTCCTCATGCCTGCATGACCAAGTCGTCGATACCATAGCCATCCTTCTGAAGCTTTTGCAAGTAAGCACACGGCGAGTTGTGGTCCTGTAGAGAAGTCAACAATATACAAGTCTCCTCTCCTAAAGCCTTCGAATACTTTGGAATGGTCAGCTTCCATAATCACAACACAACGATACCTGCCAAAGATAACAACCATATCAAGATCACAAAGCATTGAGATAGACATGAGGTTGAATCCTAAGGACTCGACAAGCATGACTTTGTCCATGTGTCGATCCTTTGAGATCGCAACCTTACCTAGGCCCAATACTTTGCTTTTGCCTTTATCAGCATAGGTGATATGCTTCAAATGTGATGCAGATAGGGGAGCGTCCATCAATAGATTCTTGTCATCAGTCATGTGATTTGTACATCCACTATCGAGTACCCACTCATGTGCTTTGGGGTGATCATCCTTCAGATGAATTAGTGCGACTTACGATCTCATATACTTCATCAGTGAAGAATATGCCATCAATTCATCAGATCAATTTCATCAGCAACAGAACATATAAAGCAGTATGAGGACGAGAGAAATGAAGATTCATTTCTTCATGATTAGCCTGCGTCCTATCAGGCAAATTTCAGGTCTCCAGCAAATTCTTTAGACGTTTTAGCACGTCTGGAGACCTGACCCTGCATAAGAGATTAGTTCTTTTTCTTCACCACCCACATCTGTAGGGGTGGCAAAGAGTTCATCACTCTGCGAGCTCCATAATTGAAAGGTGGCATAGAAGCCAGTCCATTGCGTTTCACATATGTTGAGTTAGGGTAAGCGTATGAATAAGCAGAGAAATTGTTCGAGGACTTATGAACATAATGGTTAGAAGAATAATGCTCATATTCATAGCCCTTTGCTCTTCCCTGCGAAACAGAGTTGTTAGCACGATGATGTTCATATGAGGACTTTGATCTGTTTGAGGAATTTGATCCTCGTGAAGAAGTTGGTCCATATGAAGAATTTGATCTGGGGTTCCTTTTCTTCACAGGTGGTGTCATGATGACATTCACCTGAAGACTTTCAAGGCACCTTTTGGGAACCCAGATTTTCTTCATAGGGGAACCGTTCCTATAGTTAGTGCCAACATATGTAGCAAATATTTCACCATTCTGATTTTTGAACAGTTTATAGTTGGAGTCAAATGACTCATCAGAAAAATGAGGAGATTCACATGTATAGCCAGATAAATTAGATGGATCAACTGGAGGTCCCTTTGCAGCAACCCATGGGGTTTTGGGGTACTGCTCAGGCTTCCAATAGGTACCATCAGCATTGAGTTTCCTCTCAAAGGCAATACCCTCTTTCCTAGGGTTCCTGTTGAGGATCTGCTTTTTAAGCACATCACAAAGAGTCTGATGTCCTTTGAGGCTTTTGTACATGCCTGTCATGTACAATTCCTTCAGCCCTGCATCGTCAGTGATACTAGCAATGTCCTCAGATGAGGAAATAGTGATAGCAGAGACAGTTGAAGAATTTGTAACAGTTGAAGCATTTGAACATTCAGGTGAGGAATTAGCAGATTCACGTTCAATGCACTTCAAACATGGAGGAATAAATTCTTCCTGAGCAGTGCTGATTTGTTGAGCAAGTAATGAATCACGCTCCTTCTGAAGATCTTCATAACTCTCTCTTATCTTCTCGAGATCTTGCTTTCTTTGAAGAAATTCATAAGAAAGCTTCTCATGATCAGTTAAGAGAGTGTTATGATGACTCTGAAGATTATCATGCTTGGACTGAAGTCTCTCAAGATTTCCAGTCAAAGTTTGAGTGCGATCCATTTCTTCACCCAACATGTCATCACTTTTGTCTAGCATGTTTTGAAACTTTTCAAGAGCCCTTTGTTGTTTCACAGCAATTTTAGCAAGTTTAGAATAGATGGGCTTAAGGTTTTCATCAGATTCATCCTCACTTGATTCAGAAAAGGGATATTTGAGTACCTTGGCACCCTTTGCCATGAAGCAATAGGTGGGAGCATAGTCATCATTGTCTTCATCAGCCTTGTTGGTGAAATCATTTTCTTCAGAGTTGAAGATAGACTTGCTGACGAAAGTAGTGGCGAGAGCTAGGCTAGCCACACCAGATTCAGATTCTTCAGAGGCCTCTTCCTCTTCATTTTCCTCAGATTCAGCTTCAGAGTCCATTTCCTTGCCAATGAATGCCTGAGCCTTCTTGGAGCTACCTCTTGTGAGATGAAGATTTTGAAGATTTTGATGATGAAGATTTTGAGAATTTCTTCTTTTTCTTCACATCATTAGAACTGTAATCCTTGTATTTCTTCTTCTTTGATTCCTTTTCCCACTGAGGACAATCTTGAATGTAGTGTCCAGGTTTCTTGCATTTGTGACAAAGCCTCTTCTTGTAGTCACTGGATGAGGAATCATTGTTCTTTGAAGATTTTCCAAAGCGACGTCTTGAGAGCTTTTGGAATTTCCTCACAAGCATTGCAAGCTCCTGGCTCAGTTCTTCAGGATCACCAACCTACTGTCAGAGTCTTCGTCTTCAGATTTAGAGACAACCTTAGCCTTTAGTGCACGCAATCTGCCATAGCTTGAGCCATAGAGATCTCTCTTTTCATCAAGCTGGAACTCATGAGTATTTAGCCTCTCGAGGATATCAGCTGGATCGAGTGCCTTGTAATCAGCTCGTTCTTGTATCATCAATGCCAGAGTGTCAAATGAGGAATCAAGCGATCTCAACAATTTCTTCACCACTTCATGGTCGGTGATGTCAGTGGCACCAAGCGCTTGAAGTTCATTTGAGATGTCAGTGAGGCGATCGAAGGTTTGTTGAACATTTTCATTATCGAGTCTTTTGAAGCGGTTGAAGAGATTGCGAAGAACATCAACTCGAGAGTCACGCTGTGTAGAGACTCCTTCGATGACTTTGGACAGCCTATCCCAGATAAGCTTAGCAGTTTCCAAAGCACTCACTCTTCCATACTGTCCTTTGCTCAGATGGCCACATATGATATTCTTCGCTTGAGAATCGAGTTGCTTGAATCTCTTCACATCAGCAGCGTTCAGTGAGGGTGAGACAGATGGAACACCATTTTCCAAAACATACCAAAGATCGTTGTCAATTGCCTCAAGATGCATTCGCATCTTATTCTTCCAGTAGGGGTAGTCTGACCCATCGAAGGTAGGACACCCAGCAGAGACCTTGATCATACCTGCGGTCGACATAACTAAAACTCTAGGTGGTTAAACCAAAATCACACAGAACAAGGGAGTACCTTGCTCTGATACCAATTGAAAGTGCGTTATATCGACTAGAAGGGGGGTGAATAGGCGATTTTTATGAATTCTTCACTGAGGAATTTGTGGGTGAGGAAATTCCTAAATGAAGAACTACTTGCAGCGGAATAAGTACTCAGAATCAATCATAACTGAGCATACGCATGTTCATCATGATGAAATGAATGCACAGAACAGAGTACAGAATGCGTAAACACAGGATACAAAAGATGAAGACAACCAGACTGAAGAAATTGAACTGAGGAAACTGAGAAAGTCTTCAGTCAAAGTCTTGAAGCAATGATATGACACATACACAGTACAGTGATGAGGAAATGAAAGAGTTGAGGAAATAGAACCAGTAGCTTGGTGAAGACAATGGTTTGGTAGACCAGTTCCAACTGCTATCTCAGTTGTACGTCTGGTTAGGGCGGCTAGGTATTGAAACCTGAGGACACACAGTCCCGGACACCCAGTCAAGGACACACAGTCCAAGACACTCAGTCCTCACCGTATTCCCCTTGAGCTAAGGTCACACAGACCTCGCCCAATCACTCGTGGTAAGTCTTCAGGTGACTTCCAAACCTTCACAAACTTGGTCACACGGCGATCCACATGTCCTCTTGGATGCTCAGACCTTGATGCCTAACCGTCTGGAAGAAGCACAATCTTCAAAGGTAAAAAGCGTCAGATCCACGCAGGATCAATCTCTTCAGTGATGCTCAATCACTTTGGGTTTGTAGGTGTTTGGGTTTGGGTTTTTTTTCACTTGATGATTTTCACTCAAAGTCCTCGGAGGATGGGTTGCTCTCAAATGACAAGTGTCAGTTTCTTCTCAAATGACAAGTGTCAGTTTCTCGCGGAGCAGCCAACCAGCTAGTGGTTGAAGGGGGCGGCTATTTATAGCCTAGGGAGCAGCCCGACATGATAAGACATAAATGCCCTTAAATGATATGACCGTTAGGTGGATAAGATAGTTTGGGATAGCTGGCGCATAGCACAGCAACGGCCGGAAATTTGACTATCAATTTCCTCAGGGCTATCATGTTCCTCACTGTGTAGGCAATCCGCACTGGCGAATTCCTAACTCCTCAGTCAGAACAAATTCCTCAGAGACCAGAAGAACTTCGTCTCTGTCACTGAAGAATATGAATGAACTGTATGAGATTTCCAATGGCTTCACTCGAAGGGATTGGTAGGTGTAGGATATTGAGTTGAGCATCACATGGAAAATTTTCCTTAGTATTTCCTCGACCCCCCTTAACAGTACGGTGTTTCCTATGACTCAAGAAAGAGAAAAACAAAACTATGAAAACAAAAGTCTTCAAGCTTCATAATCCTCGCATGATTATCAAGTCTTCATGTTCACACCAATTTCTTCACTTTCAAAGTCTTCATGAAAGTCTTCAGAGTACCAAAATCTTCAGTCAAAGATATTCATTTTTAGGGGTCAACATTTCCTGTGAATATATAATTCCTCATAGACTTATAGACCTGTGTACACTCACAAACGCATTAGTCTCTTAACCTATAAGTCTTCAATACACCAAAATCACTAAGGGGCACTAGATGCACTTACACTGTTGGTGCACCTTGACTTGCACAATCGACATGGTGGTGGTGGTGGCGCCATTTTCCTAAAGCAATATGAGCAAAGGTTAAACGATCCACTTCACAGGAAAGAAAAACAGTAGCATGTGATATTTTTGGTTACTCTTCTTTTATATTTTCATAGCTTAATAACACCTTCTAGAATAGAACTAACAGCTAGCAGGCAAATGCCAAATCTTGTGTATATATCGCCGATATCTCTAGATGAAGAGATTCTTCCGCGAGAAGCAATTTGATGGACAATTATAATCCTAAGATCTAGTAACATATAAGATGACTAGGTACCACCTACTAAAGCATTTCATCTAATTTGGCCCCTATTGCCTAAGATAACTGATTAAAAAAATAAGTGGCAAATTTAACTAAATTGGCACCTACATTTTGCCAAAAAAATAACTTATTACCGAAAAACAAAAGCATCTAGCTATCCATGTACAGAAAAAATAACAATAAAATGGTGCATTTCTTTCCAAGCATCTAGCTAGGTCGTGCCAAATCTTCAGAGCTATCAACTAGCATACTAAATCAACTAAATCAAAATGTTCTATAAATCAACTAAATCCACTAGCCTACTAAATCAACTAAATCAAAATGTTCTAAATCAACTAAATCAACTAGCACTAGTAGAAAAGGGGGCTTTGGTTCGGCCGGGTCAGCCCATTAGTCCCAGTTCAGTCCAGAACCGGGACCCATGGGGGCATTTGTCCCGGTTCGTGAGCCCAGGGGGCCGGCCGGGCCACGTGGGCCATTGGTCCCGGTTCGTCTGGACCTTTTGGTCCCGGTTGGTGGGACGAACCGGGACCAATGGGCCTGGCTCCTGGCCCACCACCATTGGTCCCGGTTGGTGGCTTGAGCCGGGACCAATGGTTGCCCTTTAGTCCCGGTTCATGCCTCAAACCGGGACCAATGGTGTGCCTATATATACCCCTCGCCCGCGAGCAGAGCACTCCAGTGCTCTGTTTTTCTCTGGCCAGCGAGGGGAGGGCTTTGTGGTGCTCTAGCTCACCCCCAATGCACATGAGGTGTTTGATGAAATGCCCGGGCCACACTAGTTATGCTTTCTCCTCTCGAAGCTCGATCTCGAAGCTCCATTTTCCTCGAGATTTGTCTAGGTTTAGCGGCCCGTCACGTCCCATTCCCGTCTTCACCGCCGTCGATTGCCCGCGCCGATCTCGTCGCCGGCACCACCGTGGTGAGCCTCTTGTTCTTATCTTCTTTCTGAAAGAAAAAAATTCTTACTTTAGATAGATACTTGTCTAATTTTCTTACTATTTTATAACGCACGCAGATGAACCGGCAATGGATGTACGGTGACAGACACACCTCCGAGTACATTAAGGGCGTGCATGATTTTCTCAAAGTGGCTGAGGCAAACAAGCAGAATGGTTTTATGTGTTTTCCATGCCCTAAATGTGGGAATACGAAGTCTTACTCTGACCAGAAAATCCTTCACACCCACCTGCTTTACAAGGGTTTCATGCCACACTATAATGTTTGGACGAGGCACGGAGAAATAGGGGTTATGATGGAAGACGACGAAGAAGAAGAGGACGATGACAACTATGTGCCCCCTGAATACGGTGATGCTGCAATGGGGGAAGCTGCTGAAGATCAAGAGGAACCAGACGATGTGCCCGATGATGATGATCTCCACCGGGTCATTGTCGATGCAAGGACGCAATGCGAAAGTCAAAAGGAGAAGCTGAAGTTCGATCGCATGTTAGAGGATCACAAAAAAGGGTTGTACCCCAATTGCGAAGATGGCAACACAAAGCTCGGCACCATACTGGAATTGCTGCAGTGGAAGGCAGAGAATGCTGTGCCTGACAAAGGATTTGAGAAGCTACTGAAAATATTGAAGAAGAAGCTTCCAAAGGATAACGAATTGCCCGACAGTACATACACAGCAAATAAGGTCGTATGCCCTCTAGGATTGGAGGTGCAGAAGATACATGCATGCCCTAATGACTGCATCCTCTACAGCGGTGCGTACAAGGATCTGAACGCATGCCCGGTATGCGGTGCATTGCGGTATAAGATCAGACGAGATGACCCTGGTGAAGTTGACGGCGAGCCCCACAGGAAGAGGGTTCCTGCGAAGGTGATGTGGTATGCTCCTATAATACCACGGTTGAAACGACTGTTCAGAAACAAAGAGCCTGCCAAGTTGATGCGATGGCACAGTGAGGGCCGTAAGAAAGACGGGATGTTGAGAGCACCCGCTGACGGGTCGCAGTGGAGAAAAATCGAGAGAAAGTACTGGGCTGAGTTTGCAAGTGACCCAAGGAACGTGTGGTTTGCTTTAAGCGCGGATGGCATTAATCCTTTCGGGGAGCAGAGCAGCAATCACAGCACCTGGCCCGTGACTCTATGTATGTATAACCTTCCTCCTTGGATGTGCATGAAGCGGAAGTTCATTATGATGCCAATTCTCATCCAAGGCCCTAAGCAACCCGGCAACGACATTGATGTGCACCTAAGGCCATTAGTTGAAGAACTTTTACAGCTGTGGACTGGAAACAGTGTATGTGCGTGGGATGAGCACAAACAGGAGGAATTTAACCTGCACGCATTGCTGTTTGTAACCATCAACGATTGGCCCGCTCTCAGTAACCTTTCAGGACAGACAAACAAGGGATACCACGCATGCACGCACTGTTTAGATGACACCGAAAGTATATACCTGGACAGATGCAGGAAGAATGTGTACCTGGGCCATCGTCGATTTCTCCCGACCAACCATCAATGTCGAAAGAAAGGCAAGCATTTCAAAGGCGAGGTAGATCACCGGAAGAAGCCCGCCATGCGTACCGGTGATCACGTACTTGCTATGGTCAATGATTTACACGTAAGCTTTGGAAAGGGTCCCGGTGGACTAGCTGTTCCGAATGACGCTGAGGGACGCGCACCCATGTGGAAGAAGAAATCTATATTCTTCGACCTACCCTACTGGAAAGACCTAGAGGTCCGCTCTTCAATCGACGTGATGCACGTGACGAAGAACCTTTGCGTGAACCTGCTAGGCTTCTTGGGCGTGTATGGGAAGACAAAAGATACACCTGAGGCACGGGAGGACTTGCAATGTTTGCACGAAAAAGACGGCATGCCTCCGAAGCAGTATGAAGGTCCTGCCAGCTACGCTCTTACGAAAGAAGAGAAAGAAATTTTCTTTGAATGCTTGCTCAGTATGAAGGTCCTGACTGGCTTCTCGTCGAATATAAAGGGAATAATAAATATGCCAGAGAAAAAGTTCCAGACCCTAAAGTCTCATGACTGCCACGTGATTATGACGCAACTGCTTCCGGTTGCATTGAGGGGGCTTCTACCGGAAAACGTCTGATTAGCCATTGTGAAGCTATGTGCATTCCTCAATGCAATCTCTCAGAAGGTGATCGATCCAGAAATCATACCAAGGCTAAGGAGTGATGTGGCGCAATGTCTTGTCAGTTTCGATCTGGTGTTCCCACCATCCTTCTTCAATATCATGACGCACGTCCTAGTTCATCTAGTCGACGAGATTGTCATTCTGGGTGCCGTATTTCTACACAATATGTTCCCCTTTGAGAGGTTCATGGGAGTCCTAAAGAAATATGTCTGTAACCGCACTAGGCCAGAAGGAAGCATCTCCATGGGCCATCAAACAGAGGATGTCATTGGGTTTTGTGTTGACTTCATTCCTGGCCTTAAGAAGATGGGTCTCCCTGAATCGCGGTATGAGGGGAGGCTAACTGGAAAAGGCACGCTTGGAGGGGAGCCAATAATATGCAGGGACGGATATTCTTGGTCTCAAGCACACTACACAGTTCTACAGAACTCTACCTTGGTGACCCCGTATGTCGATGAACACAAGAACAGTTTGCGCTCCAAACACCCGGAGCAGTGCGATGACTGGATTACATGTGAACACATCAGGACTTTCAGCAGTTGGTTGGAAACACGTCTCAGAGGTGACAACACTGTTTGTGATGAGCTTTACTTGTTGTCCAGGGGACCATCTTTGACTGTATTGACTTACAAAGGATACGAGATAAATGGGAATACATTTTACACGATCTCCCAAGATCAAAATAGCACCAACCAAAACAGCGGTGTCCGCTTTGATGCAGCAAATGGGTCAATCTGTCAGGAGGCGGGGTACATGTAGACCCACAGTACGGAATGACAACAGTGGATCTGAAAAATCTTGGGTACACCGACGAACCGTTCGTCCTAGCCAATGATGTGGCACAGGTTATCTATGTGAGGACATGTCTACCAAACCGAGAAAAAGAAAAGATAAGGAAGCGAATACATCATACGATGAGCCAAAGCGCCACATAGTTCTTTCAGGAAAAAGGGACATCGTGGGAGTGGAGGGCAAGACAGACATGTCTGAAGATTATGAAAAGTTTCATGAAATTCCTCCCTTCAAAGTCAAGGCTGACCCAAGCATCCTGATAAACGATGAAGATTATCCATGGTTACGGCGCAATAAGCAAATGACACAAGCGATGAAAAAGTGAAGACTTTCTCCCGCAACTATTATGATGATACCATGCCAACTTTGTAACAGACGAGTATGATACCATTGTCCGTTTTGTACATGCACATGGTATGTGGGTGAAATTATGATACTTTGTAACAGACTTTCTCCACGCACAAACCGGGACCAATGCGCCTCGCCCCTGGACCATGACCATTAGTCCCGGTTTGTGCCACAAACCGGGACTAAAGGGTTGGTCCTCGTTGCGGTCAGAGTTTAGGCCCACCTCGCCAACCGAAGGGCGCTCACACCGGTTTATAAGCCCGTCCCTCTCTGCCTTGTTGAGCTCCTCTCAAAGTGAGAATAGATGCCCTTATACAGGGAATTTGACCTAAATTCATAGTGAATTTCTCTGAAATTCATAGAAATTTATTATGAATTTAGGTTGAATTCTCTCTATAGGCGCATCTATGCTCATTTTTTTAGTAAAGTTAATCACAAACTTGTGATTCACACAAATTTCAAAGAATTTTAACTATTCAAATTTGAAAACTAATGGCACTAATAGAAAGTTTATAATTTTTCTAAAACTAATGGCACTAACAGAAAGTTTATAATTTTGTTGACCTAAAAGCAAAAAGAATTAAAAAATAAAGCAAAAAACAAAAGAAAATAAATAATGCAAAAAACAAAACAAAAAAAAAACTGAAAAAAGGAAGAATCAAAAGAAAATAAATAATGCAAAAAACAAAAAATAAAAAATGCCACCTATTGGGCCACACGGCCTGCATACGACTAGAAACACATTTATACATGGGCCAGGATGCAGGCCTGCAGGCCCAATAGGCCCAACATGGCAGTGACAAGGGTAGGCAAGGTACTACCTGCATATTAGAGAGGAGCTCAGCACCTGAGCCACAACGCAGCTTATAAACACGTGCTGAGCTCTCTCAGCTAGCGAGGTGGGACTAAACTTCCCACTGCACCGCGCCAGCGCAATGCCTTTGGTCCGGTTGGTGGCACCAACCGGGACTAAAGGGGGAATTGGTACCGGTGGGTGCCACCAACCGGGACCGATGCCCCTCCTTTAGTCCCGGTTGGTGCTACCAACCGGGACCAAAGGCCGTCGCTTCCCGCCCTTTGGGCTGCTGAAAAGGGACCTTTGGTCCCGGTTGGTGGCACAAACCGGGACTAAAAGGGGCATTGGTCCCGGTTAGTGCCACGAACCGGGACCAAAGCCTTTGCTATATAAGCAACACTTGGGAAATTTTCAGATTTCCCTCGCCAGTTGCCCCCGACGACGCCGACCTCCTCCTCGACGCTGCCAGGCTGCCCGTGCTCGCCGTCGCCGCCCGCTCCTCGTCGTCGTCGCCCCGCGCCCTTGCCCCAACGGGTCGCCGCCCGGTCCTCGTCGCTGTCGCCCTGCCCCCATGCGCCGCCCCGCCTCGAGCTCCCCTGCTCGCGCGCGCCGCCCCGGAGCCCCGAGCCCCCTGCCCCGTGCTCGCCGTCGCCCTGCCCCTGCCCCGTCCCGCCCCTGAGCGCCGGCGCCCTCGTCGCCCCCGCCGTCGCCATCGTCCTAGCCGCCCCCGCTGTGAGAGCCGCCGCCCCGGCTCAGTTTTTTTATTAGTTTAATTTTTTTGTTCATATATATATATAATGTATATGTGTATGTATGTGGCTATATGTTTTTGTTCATATGTGATGTATATGTGTATGTGGCTATAATGTATATGTGAACAAATTTTTTTTGTATGTATGTAGATGTTCAAAATGTATGAATATATATGTCAAAAATGTTTTTTTGTTCATATATAGAAAGTTTTTATATATGACAATGGATATATATTCGATATATATGAGAAATGATGATCCATGGAAAAGTTTTATATATGCAAAAGTTACAATTTTAGAAAAGTTTTATATATCTAGCTAGGAAGGGAAGAAGAAGAAAAAGAGGATAGGAAAGAAGAAAATAAGAAGAGGAAAGAAATAAGAAGAGGAGAGGAAGAAGAGGAGAAATAAATAAGAAGAGGAAAAAAGAAGAAAAAGAAGAGGAGAAGAAGAAAGGAATAGAGGAGAAGAAGAAAAAAATAGAAAATATTCTATTTTTTCTTCTTCTCCTCTATTCCTTTCTTCTTCTGCTCTTTTTTTTTTCTTCTTTTTTTTCTTTTTTTTCTTCGATCCTCTCCTCTATTCCTTTCTTCTTCTCCTCTTTTTATTTCTTCTTCGTTTTCTTATGTTTTATCGGGTCTGTCGTCGTCGATATACCCCTCCCGATAACTTCAACACGAGGGGGGATAACTTCAACACGAGGGGGGGTCGATATACCCCCTCCCCGATAACATTATTTTCCCGTGTATGTATGTCGTCGTTGTCGATATAACCCCCTCCCGATAACTTCAACACGAGGGGGGTGGGTCGATATACCCCCTCCCCGATAACATTATTTCCCCGTGTATGTATGTTGTCATTGTCGATATTACCCCCTCTCCCGGATAACTTCGACATGAGGGGAGGTCGATATATATACCCCCTCTCGACTGTGATAACTTATACCGCGGGAGCACCCCCCCCCCCCCCGACCCTCTAGCTCGACCAAAACTCTCAAGGACACCCAAACCCAGAAAAAAACGATGTCGGTCTCCTACCCCCTCCCGCCGCGCCCCTACCCTTGAAGCGTTGCCGAGGCCACCCCAAACCCGGAATAAGCTAGGTCTACGTTTGCCACTAATATATCCACATGCTGTCATGTTTGTGTAATAATTGCCATGTTGTAATATTTGCAGAAACAATGGAGCACGGACGAGTCGAGGAAGGAGAAGAGGTGTTGGGGGACATAATCTTAGCCGGAGGTGATGTCATGTCGTATCTTAATGACAATGATGGTCTGGAAGAACAGGGTGAAGAAGCAGGCTACGGTGATCGAAGAATGGAGGAGGAAATACATGATTATGATGGCTCCGGTGACCCATTGCTGGTGCAAGAAGGAGCCCGTGTTGACGGCTCCGGTAACCGAACAGAGTCCGACTAGGTAAATATATTAGTTAAGCCTGTGCTGAGACTAGCTAATTGATGCATTCATTGTTTTGGTATGTACACATATTAATTAACTCTCGTCTTTCTTCTTTTTTCTAGCCTTCCGGATCGAGCACAACTTCGGTAAAGAGATGAGGCCCGAAGAAAAAGTTGCACACGGATGAAAGGTTTGAGATCATAGCAATCGCGCGCGACGGCCAACCAATTGAACCCATCCGGACAAAGGAAGCCTTTTCTGCTCAGTGTGGGGTTCTTGTTAGGGACTAGATCCCGATCAGCATCCACCAATGGTATAAGCCTAAGAACGAAGACCCTGAGGTGTCTTATGTCAATGATATGCAGAAAGATGATCTTTGGACTGAGCTGAAGGCAAATTTTCACCCTACCGCCAGAGGAGGATCCGGAGAAGCCAGTTAAAGAGCAATTAATCAAGTCTCATGCTCTTAAGAAGATGGCAGACCTATTCAGGAGGTGGAAGAATGAGCTGCAAAGGTTTGTCAACAAAGAAGAGACACCAGAATTCATCGGCAAATATGAGAAGATCAGAGATCAATGGCCCGCATTTGTGACCCACAAGACATCGGAAAAGAGTAAGAAGATGTCGGCGACAAACAAGCAAAATGCTGTGAAGAAGAAGCTTCACCATCGCACGGGGTCAGGTGGCTACCTCAAAGCCCGGCCTAAGTGGGCCAAGGTTGAGAAGGATCTGCTTGATAATGGGATCGAACTAGAGACAATGAACTGGCCAGACCGTTGCCGGAGTTGGTTCTTCGGGGCTGGCGGAACCTTGGACCCTGTATCAGGGAAGTGCCGTTGGACGGACGAGCAACTTGCAGTACCCGTCAAGAAGCTTAAGCACTATATCGATGCAGCGCAGCAAGGGACGTTCGTTCCAGACAGAGAGAACGACGAGCTCACAATGGCCCTCGGGAATCCTGAGCACCCTGGACGGACACGAGGCACGCCAGGCTCCGTTCCGTGGAAGGCTGGTTTTCCGGACGCAGGCGGTTACAAATGCCAGGAGAGGAGGAAAAAAGTGGAGCAGATCCAAATTCAGGCGCTGCACGCAAGGGTACAAGCGATTGAGGAACGAGAAGCAAATCGCAGCAAGCGACCTGCGGAAACTACCCCCGAAGCCACCCCGCCATCTCAGCGGAGAAGCAGCCAGGCTCCACCAAGCTGGTTCAGCCTGTCTTCACGGCTCCTGCTAGCTACCCCGTAGATGCTATCACGGAGTCTCAGCATTGCCACCTTATGACGCAGTGGATGGAATTGAAAGTCAAGGCGGCTGTTGGCTCTGTTGCACCTCCTGAACCTGGCGCAACTTTTCACTGCCGGCGGATTCCAGAAGGATATGCTAGGGTGATGGTGGATGAAATCACAGAAGGATTTGAGGACCTCAAGCTTGACCACCCTACGGGTGAAGGGGAGACTCGGCTGGGTTCTTGTCTGAAGACTCCATGCCTATGGCGGAAGGAGGTCATCAACCTTCCGAACTGGATGCCTCCACCTCCTCCTCCTCCTCCGGCGAGTTAGGGCACTCCGCCTCCTCCACCGCCTCCTCCTCCGGCGAGTGACGATCAGGACACTCAGCCTCCTTCTCCGGCGCGTGGCGGCACTCCGCCTCCTTCTCCGCCTGCGCCGGTGCGCCCAAGCAGCCACCAGCCTCCTCCTTCTCCGCCTCGCCAGCAAGGGCGGAAGAGACCCTGAGGAAACCACCAAAGTCTCCGCCAAAAACCAACTATGAGCGCATTACTGAAATGGCATATCTCGAAGCGTCGCGGTCGGGATGTACTGTCAGTGATCAAAGGTTAAAAGACCGAGCAGCTGGGAAAAAAATTGCCCAGCTCGGCGAACAAGCAAACCAATCGTGCCCCCCGCTCAATGTGTCTAGCGACATCGTCGCTAATGCTCCGGGGATGGTGCCCGGTTATAGCAATCCTGGAGATTACCTGCCCGACGATGTACATTATGATTTGTTGGAGGTGGACGAACACAGATACGAGTACGGGAAGCCTCTCGTCAAAGATGAAAAATCTCTAACAACGATGATGCGAAGATTCCATAATTGGTACATGAAAACCTGCAGAGAGTCTGGGGGGACGAATACTTTGTATCTGAGAATTAAAGAGGAGCACGATCTCGATGGAACTCATCTGTTGCCTGTTCCATTTGAGGAGTTCTTCCAGTTCTTCAATCAAAAGGCCCTCGATAAATTAACGGTCACCTGCTACTGTCTGTAAGTACTACTTCTGTCATTAAGTCTCTATATATAGCTCAGCTCTTTCATTGCATGTATTTATAATTATCCTCACTATATTATGCAGATTGAAGATCGTTGAGTGCAGAAAAGCAGAAATATATGATATTGGGTTCATTAACACAAATCTCATAGATGATTTTCAGGTTAAAAAGAACGCCGAAGAGGCCGAGGCCAACTTGCTCAAATCATTAGTAATAAATCAAAACAAAGATTTAATACTCTTTCCTTACAACTTCGAGTGAGTGTTACTGTCGTGTGCATATTCGGTTTCCCTTATTACTCGAGCGAGGTTATAGTAATGTAATTGATGAGTTATGCATGCGTGCGCAGCTTCCACTATATTCTCTTGGAGATTAAGCTTGAGCGGGGAGTAGTAACCGTCTTAGACTCGAGACGAAAAGATCCCGAGACCTATGCGGACATGACTAAAATTCTCAACAAGTAAGTTCAATCGATCATCATCGCACCATATCGGCAACTTTTTGTTCATTTCTTGATATCTCAAGTAATAATTATTTTCTTTGTCTTGTAGGGTTTGGAAACAGTTCACCGCAGAAGCTCCGGGACTGCCGAAGGAGCTGCGATATACATACCCGAAAGTAAGTACTACTAGCTAGCTAGTTGCGTGCATCTCCCGTTGATTCTAGCTACTTTCGTCAATGCCATTTATAATGCTTCATTACAGTCTGATTGACCTCTATTTCTCGTAAAGTGCTTGTGGCAGGAACCCGGGAATGATTACTGTGGATACTACGTGTGCGAGTTCATCTACAACGCGACTTGCAAAGATAAGCGGGGCTACTCTAAAAGACAATATGAAGTGCGTAAGCAATAATATTCACAATTTCATTTTATTACACAATCATTTCTGTTGAGTTTCATTCATATATATGTATTAACCCCCTTCTTCAAATTAGACGTGGGAGATGCGGAATGAACTCCTACCACAAGATCGCATGAAAGCAATTCAAGAGGAATTGGCGGGATTCTTTCTTGACCACGTCATCAATAAAGCCGGAGAATACCATGTGGAAGTTGAGTTCAAATGCTAGGGGATTGTAAGAGATCTTACATATTGTATATGTATGTAGCCAGTAGCGTCAGATAGATAATACGAAAACTTGTTGTTCGACCAATCTCTCGGAGAAGGAGAGGTCGATCACTTCTCTTGGTATGCATGACGAACTTCTGTACTTAATGGTTTCCTTCATTTTCTTACTAGCTAGCGTGTCGAGGGCCTCTCTATACGTATAGTACGTAGCGTCGACCAAGCACGGAGATAAGAGAGGACACTTCTCTCTATTAATTAATTAGCTACCTAACACAATATATGAAACACCTTAATTAACCATACAAAACCCCCAGATCCCCCCCTTTCAGAAAAAAAACAAAAAACCCTAGCCCCTGAACAACTGACGCGTGGATGCCTTTTGGTCCCGGTTGGTGCCACCAACCGGGACCAAAGGCCCTCCTGCCTGGGCTCGCAGCACCGGCCACGTGGATGGCCTTTAGTCCCGGTTCATGTAAGAACCGGGACTAAAGGGGGGGGGCCTTTAGTACCGACCCTTTAGTCCCGGTTCCAGAACCGGGACTAAAGGCCCTTATGAACCGGGACTAAAGGCCCTTTTTCTACTAGTGTAGCCTAATAAATCAACTAAATCAAAATGTTGCATATGAACTAGCCTACCAAATCAAAATGTAGCAGGGAGGAGGGCTTGTGGATGGAGGAGGGAGGAGGGAGAAGGAGGGGCGACTGGAGGAGGGAGGAGAGAGTAGGACGGAGGAGGAAGGCGGAGCGAGGAGGGGCCGGCCGGCGGCGAACGGAGGAGTGGAGGGAGGACGGAGGAGGAGGGCGGCACCGAGTCCAGCGAGGAGGAGGAGATGATGGCGGCGCAGAGGGAGGAGGGGTAGGAGACAGCGGCCGGCGGGGGAGGACCGGCGCGGGGGGGTTGAGGGGGGATCGAGATCGAGTGAGTGTGAGTGGATCAGAGAAAGGAGAGTGAGGGGTGGGAGATAGAATGGCTCAGCAGTAGCATGCTATAAGGAAAGGCGCTACTACTAAACTACCTAGAAGTAGCGCCTTTCACTCAGAACGCGCTACTGCTATGTGTCAGCATGTAAAAATAAACTTCAAAAATACATTGATCATCAATGATATTTTTGTGTACAATATGTTTTGTCAACATGAGTCCTCACCGGTTTAGGAACCGGTGAAGACTCATATTGCGGCTACAAATTCTACACATAAAGTTCAATGAAGACCAAGTGCTTGTGATAGTTTGATAAGTAACATATTTAAGGTGGTAGAAACCCTCTTCGCGGAGCGAGGTGGGACTAAATTTTTGTAGTAAACTTAGCAATAGCGGGTATTACAGGAATGCGCTACTGCTATGATAAGTAGCAGTAGCGCTCTTCGTATTAACGCGCTGCTGCTAGAACTAGCTTCGCAGCTGGGTCATGGCAATTATAGCAGTAGTGCGGCTTACAGAGGCGCGCTATTGCTGCTTTTATTTCAGCAGCGTGTTCTGCTGCAGCGCGCTACTGCTATATAGCAGTAGCGCCTTATTTAAAACTCGCTGTTGGTAAGATTCTGTGTATAGGCTTTTCCCTAGTAGTGATTGGTACATACCCTTAGCCCTGAGGGTGAACTACTCCCTCCTCGTCATGGAGACTGCCGGGATGATGAAGATGGCCTCCGGTGATGATCACCCCTCCGACAGGGTGCCGAAACGGGCTCCTGATTGGTTTTTCGTGGCTACAGAGGCTTGCGGCGGCAGAACTTCCGATCTAGGGTTCTTTTCGGGGGTTCTGGTATTTATTAGAATTTTTTGCGCTGGTCTCACATCAAGGTGGAGCCCAAGGGGCCCACAAGCCGTAGGGGCACGCCTTAGGGGTTGGGCGCGCCCTGGCGGCTTGTGGCTTAGCTCCGGTGCTTCGGGGGTCTCTTCTGGTCCATAAAACCCCTTCGGTGGCTCAGCTCCGGTGCTTCGGTGCTACAGAGGCTTAGGCTCAACTATCATATAGTCTTCCATGATTGCTGACTCTCAAAGCACATTTTTAGAACAAACAATATCCATCGAACACAGAGAAAGATAGGGGCTTAATGTTTCGCCTCCCAACTTATTTATCATATAGATAATTGTCAACAATAATTGTTCATGATCAAATATATTTGAATGACCATATATGCTTTGGATCTTTTCCCACCACATGATACTTCCCGACTAGAGAATAATTGAGGTTGAAATCAGAAGGAATACTAATGACTCTTGCATAAAAGTAAAAGATAGGCCTTTTGCAGAGGGAAGCAGGGATTTGTAGAGGTGCCAGAGCTCGAAGCTTTTAAAGCAGAGATGAATATAATTTTGAGAGCTATACCTTCATTGTCAATGTAACGACCGAGAGTTCGCAATATGTTCCATGCCAGACACATTATAGGCGGTTCCCAAACAGAAAGGTAAAGTTTTACTCCCCCTCCACCACCAAACACAAGCCATGTCTAGCCGAATCCTCGTGTGCCCTCCATACCAACAACAATCTGGGGGAGTTTTATTTTATTATTTTATTTTGATTTTGATTTTTATCATATGACTGGGCATCCCAATTACCAGTCACTTTCTCGTGAACGACAAGCAAATAAACTCTCATCGTGAGAATAACCCACCTAGCATGGAATATACTGACCACCCCCTGTCGTTTCATGAGCGATTTGGGCATACAAAACAGATTATTATTTGAAGATTTAGAGGTTGGCACATGCAAATTTACTTGGAACGGTAGGTAAATACCACATATAGGTAGGTATGATGGACTCATATGGAATAACTTTGGGTTCAAGAAAGTGGATGCACAAGCAGTATTCCCACTTATTACAGGTGAAGGCTAGCAAAAGATCGTAAGCAAGTACCACATATTGGAGGATCCATAACAATATAACTTCTATACAAATATACCCAAACATAACTCATTACGTTGTCTTCCTTCTCCAACTTCAAGTAACTTGCTCAAGTTTGAAAATAATTTATGGGGCTCACAATCATAGAAGATGTCCAAGCTAGTATATTTATATGTGGAACCTCTCTTCCTTCAATATTCTTTCATGAATTGTTCAACTGACCAATGCTGTGTTTGCTAACTTTCAATAAATTTTACCATCTATACTTCTTATATGTGAAGTCATTACTCCCCATGTGATAATCATATGAAACATATGTAATTTTAATATTTATGATATTCAATTCATTCAACCATTTACTCATAGGATATAAGTGAAGCACGAGAGTAAATGACAAACTACTCCAAAAAGATATAAGTGAAGATCAATGAGTAGTCAAATAATTAAGTAGTTGTGTGAAGACTCTTTCTCATTTAAGAATTTCCGATCTTAAGTATTTTATTTAGGAAGAAAAAAATAAAATTACATTCCAAGGATAGCACATATCATGCAAAGAAGCAAAAACTTAGGCTCAACCAAAACTGACCAATCATTGTTGAAGAAGAAAGGTGGGATGCCAACCGGGGCATCACCAAGCTTAGATGCTTGAGACTTCTTGAAATATTAACTAGGAATGCCTTGGGCATGCCCAAGCTTGAGCTCTCGTGTCTCCTTAATTCCTTTTATATCATGGTTACCCTAATTCTCAAAAACTTTATCCACACAAAACTCAACAAGAACTCGTGAGATAAGTTAGTATAAATCAATGCAAATCCTTATTATCTCTACTGTAGCAAATCACTAAAAAATATTATTTAACATTGCATACTAAATGCCTTTGCATATTTAATAGTCCTATCCTCCAAATAGAATCAATAAACAAGCAAACATATGCAAACAATGCAAACATAACAGCAACCTGTCTAAACAGAACAGTCTGTAAAGAATGCAAGAAGATTCATACTTCTCTAACTACAAAAATCCTTAAAAATTACCACACTGTAGATTTTTTTTTACTCATTGTGTAAAAATTTCAAGATTTTATCACTTCTTGACTTTCTAGAAGAATTTAGACAATGATAGAAAACTTTCTGTTTTCAAAACAGCAACATATAGACTTGCAAAATAAGCATGGTAAAGGCTACACTTGACCTTTTTATTAACTAAAAGATGCAAAACATTATTATAAACTAGTCGTTAACCCGTGCATTCGCACGGGCTAGTTTTTATTTAGTACCTCTACATTTTAGTAGAAGACATTTTTGCAGTTCAATTTGACTGTCTTAAGTATTATATCTAGTGTTCCATTAAATGACTATCTTACATTTCCCATTCCATGTAATAGTAGGTTAATGTAGTAGTCGTAGATCATGTACACATAAGTTATTTTATGTGAGAAATGTATAAAAATGATTTCTCTTATGTCTACTATTTTGGTAATGTTACAAACTATATATTATTGTGACAATAAATTAGTGAATCAATGAAAGCTATATTAATCCCAACAATGGATACCTACATGCACTAATGATAAAATAAAAAATTCATTGATTAGGAAAGTTAGAACATATAAGTAATGCTAAAACCGAACTAATTAATTAATCATCTATAAAAAAGTCTACATAGCAAAATTATTAAGAAAAAATGCACTGGTAAGCCTTCCATACGTATCTTGCACTTTGACTGTATCAACATTAAACTTCATCGAGATGGATCACTATTTTGCATACCTAAAGATATGAAGGCGCACACAAAGCTATCAAAGCTATATATGTGTCAAATTTACACACGTTTCAGCTGTCTTGTACCATTTCGATCATGCTATTCATGATAGGGGACACATTCTCGATTATCTCATCGCACCATCACAATGATGTATATCTGAATAGCAGTTGATAGGTAGAATGACCTAAAGTATAGAGGCTATACAATACGAAGCACTACAGACAACTGCTAGACATAAAACCAAGTATTCAGTCTCTGTCAAAAAGACAAAATTATAATGCATTTTTTATGAAATATTGTATGCATAAAATGTAGTTCTTCTGTGATCAGTAAAAGTAATTGTTCATTGACAATTCTAGCAGCAAGAAAAATATGTCATTGGTCTATTTTTGTAAGAAATGTAAAATGTATAGTGGGGCCATCAATTCATCTAGGCAACAATAATGTGTGAACAGAAAATATATGCAAAATTAGGAAAGAGGACATGATCCAAAATTTGGAAATATACTTTCATGGATTATGACCTTGTATAAAGACAGGACAAAGCGATCCATTGACATAAAACATATTTTTAAAGAACGATGAGTATACTATCCTGGAGTTCTTGCAGAAGTGTAGAAGAGCAGAACAGTATGTGCCCATGTCAAGAGAGAGAGGTTCCTATGGGCATTTGAAGACAAAATGTTTTTCACAAATAATTTCAGTCAATTTATGAAGTGAAGCAGAGTCTTAGCATGTGTATCTACAACATCGAATTATCTTGTGGTACCAAAACAATTTCAAGTAGCACCATGTATATAGACAAATGTTTTATTTTTCTGTCTAATAATAACTTAATTGACCTTGCCAGAAAAAGAAAAGAAATGAGGGCTACCAGAATGAATTGTTGCACAAAATTTATCCGAGCATGTCTCTCCTTATAAGATGGCCTAAACTACAAATGACCCCACAAGCGAGCTTTTGATTATTTGATAGAATTTAGTAGGCAGTAAGTGTATGATGCAAAAATTATATTTGAGATAAATATGATATACATAAAGTTGATAGAGTTCATAATGTATATACATGATATCTTCATGATAATCTCATCCATGTAGAGAAAGACATGGGTTATATAATCTGTGATCACAATGATTTGGACGATACCTTCATTTCTTCCATTATTTGATCAAATATCATGATTCTGTGTTCCAAGATATATTCGATTATACGGGAATGGAAATATATATGTGCAAAGCCATATTTCTGCTTGAAGTGAAAAAAAACTTTATCAGTCATGATGTGTGTCTAGTAGCGTCGGCACATGTATAGATAGCCAACATAGACATCAAATACAACAACTTATCATAATAGGACAGTCTTAATTTCACTTTAATATAAAATAATACTCAAAGCACATACCTCACTTCTGGTCATGATTATGAACAATAAGAAACTGACTGGTATCTGACCAAGCATCTCGGGTTGTCGAAAACGATGAAATATTGAGAAAGCCTTCTATTACTACCACAAAACTACCTATGCAACCCGGATAACACCTTGAATATAAATATTCTTTCAGTAGACTATTTATCATTTGTTCCATTTATTACAGTCTAAGAAGTAATAGTAAGTAATATCAACAGAACATCATAGAGCCAATTTACCTTGGTGAAGTTTGCTGCTGCCTGCCACCGGTCAACGTGAACATGGCAGCTGCTCCTATTGGCATAGGAGTTGATGGGCCTAAGCTGCCTCGTTAAGGCATGTGAAAAGAAACATGTGAACCACTACGGATAATAGGACACATCAATATTCGGCTCAACTGGTTCCTGTGACATTCAACTATTCATAGGGGAGCCGGAGCAACCTTCCGCAGAGACGTCCAGAGAGGAGATTGCATCATGGAGGGCTATTGAGAGGATGGGGAGGCCACGTGAGGGTTACAATTTCAGTTCGATGTAAACCCCTTTTTTTGAGCTGCCGGTCTCATTAACGTGAGGAAGATATACATGTCTTTTTAGGAAAAGATATAGGAGTACACATTTTTTGGCTTACATTTTATTCCACGTGTTTTTTCTGCTAGGCAACAATACTTGTCGTTTGTAAGCTGTTCTAGGACTACGTACAAATACAGGACTCTTGTTTTCTTCTGAGTTGAAAGAGAACACTCGTTTTTTATGGAGGTATAAACATGACGCTTGTTAGGCAACGTATTGGAGTCACTACATGGAGGACTTTAAGACTCCGTATCAATATTGGACTCCTTGGTCAGAGAGAGAGAGAAAATACAAAAGAAGTAGGCTCGTATATTCTAATTAATGTGGTGATTTCTAGGGAGTGCTCCTGTGCCACGCCAACAATCTCTATGTTGTATTGCAGTTTGCAGGGTGGTTGGAACTTTAAACATGAAGAGATTAAAAGGTCAGAGAAGAAAGGAATTGGTGAGAAGCTGTTGGCTCAGTCCCGACATTGAGTACTTTCCCGCGACGGCGATGATCAACGGCGACAACGGTGATGAACCCTGACGTGAACCCGCTCCTGCCGATGCGGTTCAGACGAAATACTTTTATGTCGAGACTGCACCGTACCACAGGAAGCTAGCCTCCAAACACTTGGTCACGTACACAGCAGCCTACGGCAAGGCTGATTGATCTTGCCGATGGCCAATACGTTGCTAAGCTAGCTAGCCAAACAATCAGCTTTTTCGATTCTAGCTAATACACAAGGTATGCACACGGAGAAGATTGGGTGGCCACGCAGGCTTTTGTCGAGGCTTTTTTTTTTCTTTTTTGCCTTTTCACAGTTCCATGCAAGTTTACAGAGGTATAGCTACATACGTATATATAGTAGCTAGGATCAACCCAAGCTTAGCTAATTGGTTAAATATATTTGAATCTAGTACTAATAGCTGACACAGCTTCAAATCGTGGTGTACTGGACGACCTGACAAAGAGCCATGCATTCTGCTTCCTCTACAAAATCCACAAACGAATTGAGAGTTGAGACCCCTGATCTAAAAAGAAATTCCTTAGGTAGACATGTTGGCTGTCAGGTTATTCTTGACGGCGGCGGCTACAGGTAATTGAGTCATACCTGAGGAAGATACCTATATGGGGCGTCCTTTTGCGCCTCTTTGCTCTTGAGGAACGGATCGAGGGCTCGGGACTTCCATGAACATGATGGTGTGCGGGAGGAGGCAGTTTTCCGTACCCATCTGCTCTACTTGTTGGCTCTTGACAAATAGATCGAGGGCTTGAAGCCTCCACGAACAGGATGGGGTGTTGGAGGAGGCAGTTCTTCGTATCCTTCTTTTGCGAGGCTCTTGACGAACATATCTTTTTTTTTTTTTGCATAGACTTGACGAACAGATCTGATGAGGATGATTCCTCCATCGGTCATTATTATGGTTGCATCTCCTCACGTATATGATTAAGATACTATACTATCTAGGCCATTATAACGTATACACTTTTTTTGTTAAAAAGAGATATCTCAGACCCACCAGATGGAAAGCCATCGGTCATTATTATGGTTGCATCTCCTCACGTACTATATTGTTAGGATACTCTACTATCTAGGCCATTATAACACATACTCTTTTTTTTTTAAAAAAAGAGATAACTCAGACCCACAAGATGGGAAGCTATTTTCTGTTTTTTTCCTCATGAATTACAATCTGAGCTGTTATAACTCGGTCCCACCAAATTAACGGTTCTTAATTACTGATTAACGTGAGAATTTCTTGGAAGTCTGTAATTAGTATAGGTATAGATAGATAGCATCAAACAAATCCTAATAAAAGCACATGATGTTGCAAGCAAAACTCATATCATGTGACGAATAAAAATATAGCTTCAAGTGATGTTACCGATAATGTTGGAGATGAAAGAGGGAATGTCTTCCGGGGCATCCCCAAGCTTAGCTACTTGGGTCTTCCTTAAATATTATCTTGGGGTGACTTGGCATCCCCAAGCTTAGGGTCTTGCCACTCCTTATTCTCCTCATATCGATATCTCACCCAAAACTCGAAAACTTCAATCACCCAAAACTTAATGGAACTTCGTGAGATGGGTTAGTATGGTACTGTCAAGATAAGATTCATAATTGTTCTCACACAATACATACTGTACCTTATCATTCCACAATTTATATCACTTAATATAAGTTATGGAAACACTAAAGCAAGCAAATTATGCATTGACAACAGAGTCTGTCAAAAACAGAACAGTCTGTAATGATCTGAACAACAACCATACTTCTGTTCCTCCCAAAATTCTAAAAAAATTGAAAAACATTGAAAATTTGCATATAAATAAATTGGAAAAAATTCAGAATTTTTCGTGGCTCCAGCAGATCAGATCACTTCTGTTACTAGGCGCAAAAGTTTCTGTTTTCTCATAGAATCAAATCAACAATCATCCACATTATCCCAAAGGCTTTACTTCATATTTTATCAAAATAAAAGCTATAAAACATGATTAATACAGTAGCCTAATGATACGTCTACAACGTATCTATAATTTTTGATTGTTCCATGCTATTATATTATCAATCTTGGATGTTTTATATGCATTTGTATGCTATTTTATATGATTTTTGGGACTAACCTATTAAACTAGAGCCCAGTGCCAGTTTCTGTTTTGTCCTTGTTTTTGAGTTTCGCAGAAAAGGAATATCAAACGGAGTCCAATTGACCTGAAACTTTACGACGATTCTTTATGGACCAAAAGAAGCCCACGGAGTACCGGAGATGCACCAGGGAGTCCCGAGGCCACCACAAGGGTGTACCTTCAGAAAAGAACCTAGATCGGGAGTTCCACTGCCGCAAGCCTCTATATCCACGAAAACCCAATCGGGACCCTGTTTCGGCACCCTGCTGGAGGGGGAATCCATCACCGGTTGCCATCTTCATGATCCCGCCGCTCTCCATGACGAGGAGGGAGTAGTTCACCCTCGGGGCTGAGGGTACGTACCAGTAGCTTTGTGTTTGATCTCTCTCTCTCTCTCTCTCTCTCTCTCTCTCTCTCTCTCTCTCTCTCGTGTTCTTGAATTGGCACGATCTTGATGTACCGCGAGGTTTGCTATTATAGTTGGATCTTATGATGTTTCTCCCCCTCTACCTTCTTGTAATGGATTGTGTTTTTCCTTTGAAGTTATCTCATCGGATTAAGTCTTTAAGTCTTTAAGGATTTGAGAACACTTGATGTATGTCTTGCATGTGCTATCTCTGGTGACAATGGGATATTCATGTGATCCACTTGATGTATGTTTTGGTGATCAACTTGTGGGTTTTGTGACCTTGTGAACTTATGCATAGGGGTTGGCACACATTTTTCGTCTTGACTTTCTGGTAGAAACTTTGGGGCAATCTTTGAAGTTCTTTGTGTTGGTTTGAATAGATGAATCTGAGATTGTGTGATGCATATCGTATAATCAAACCCGCGGATAACTGTGGTGACATTGGGGTATCTAGGTGACATTAGGGTTTTGGTTGATGTGTGTCTTAAGGTGTTATTTTAGTACGAACTCTAGGGCTGTTTGTGACACTTATAGGAATAGCTCAATAGATCGATCAGAAAGAATAACTTTGAGGTGGTTTCGTACCCTACAATAATCTCTTCCTTTGTTCTCCGCTATTATTTACTTTGGAGTGACTCTTTGTTGCACGTTGAGGGATTGTTATATGATCTAGTTATGTTATCATTGTTGAGAGAACTTGCACTAGTGAAAGTATGAACCCTAGGCCTTGTTTCCAAGCATTGCAATACCATTTTCGCTCTCTTTTGTTACTAGTTACCTTCCTGTTTTTATATTTTCAGATTAAAAAAACCTATATCTACCATCCATATTACACTTGTATCACCATGTCTTCGCCGAACTAGTACACCTATACAATTTACCATTGTATTGGGTGTGTTGGGGACACAAGAGACTCTTTGTTATTTGGTTGCAGGGTTGTTTGAGAGAGACCATCTTCATCCTATGCCTCCCACGGATTGATAAACCTTAGGTCATCCACTTGATGGAACTTTGCTACTGTCCTACAAACCTCTACACTTGGAGGCCCAACAATGTCTACAAGAATAAGGTTGTGTAGTAGACATCAAGCTCTTTTCCGGCGCCGTTGCCGGGGAGGTGAGTGCTTGAAGGTATATCTTTAGATCTTGCAATCAAATCTTTTAGTTTCTTGTTTTTGTTGGGGAACGCAGTAATTTCAAAAAAATTCACCTACGCACACGCAAGATCATGGTGATGCATAGCAACGAGAGGGTAGAGTGTTCCCCATGTACCCTCATAGGCCGAAAGCGGCGTCAAGTGACGCGGTTGATGTAGTCGAACGTCTTCGTGATCCAACCGATCAAGTACCGAACGCACGGCACCTCTGCGATCTGCACACGTTCAGCTCGGTGACGTCCCTCGTACCCTTTCTCCAGTTGAGGCCGAGGGAGAGTTCCGTCAGCATGACGGCGTGGTGACGGTGATGATGATGTTACCGGCGCAAGGCTTCGCCTAAGCACCACGACGATATGACCGAGGTGTGTAACTGTGGAGGGGGCCACCGCACACGGCTAAGAGAAACTTTGGTGTGCCTTTGGGGTGCTCCCTGCCCACGTATATAAAGGAGGGAGGAGGAGGAGGCCGTCCCTAGAGGGGGCTCACCAAGTGTGGGGAGTCCTACTAGGACTCCCAAGTCCTAGTAGGATTCCCCTTTCCTTTCCAGAGTAGGAGAGAAGGAAAGAGGGGGAGAGAGAGAAGGAAAAGGGGGTCACATCCCTTGTCCAATTCGGACCCATGCGGGGCTGCGCGGCTCCTTCCCTTTGGCCTGCCTCCTCTATTCCCTTATGGACCAATAAGACCCATTACTTCTCCCGGCGAATTCCCGTAACTCCCCGGTACTCCGAAAAGTACCCGAATCACTCGGAACCTTTCTGATGTCCGAATATAGCCTTCCAATATACGAATCTTTACCTCTCGATCATTTCGAGACTCCTCGTCATGTCCCCGATCTCATCCGGGACTCCGAACAAACTTCGGTCATCAAATCACATAACTCATAATACAAATCGTCACCTACGGGTTCGAGAACTCTGTAGACATGACCGAGACACATCTCCGGTCAATAACCAATAGCGGAACCTGGATGCTCATATTGGCTCCTACATATTCTATGAAGATCTTTATCGGTCAAACCGCATAACAACATACGTTGTTCCCTTTGTCATCGGTATGTTACTTGTCCGATATTCGATCGTCGGTATCTTAATACCTAGTTCAATCTCGTTACCGACAAGACTCTTTACTCGTTCCATAATGCATCATCCAGCAACTAACTCATTAATTACAATGCTTGCAAGGCTTATAGTGATGTGCATTACCGAGAGGGCCCAGAGATACCTCTCCGACAATCGGAGTGACAAATCGTAATCTTGATCTATGCCAACTCAACAAGTACCGTCGAAGACACCTGTAGAGCACCTTTATAATCACCCATTTACGTTGTGACGTTTGATAGCACACAAAGTGTTCCTCCGGTACTCGGGAGTTGCATAATCTTATAGTCACAGGAACATATATAATTCATGAAGAAAGCAATAGCAACATACTAAACGATCAAGTGCTAAGCTAACGGAATGGGTCAAGTCAATCACATCATTCTCTAATGATGTGATCCCGTTAATCAAATGACAACTCATGTCTATGGCTAGGAAACTTAACCATCTTTGATTCAACGAGCTAGTTAAGTAGAGGTATACTAGTGACACTCTGTTTGTCTATGTATTCACACATGTACTAAGTTTCCAATTAATAAAATTCTAGCATGAATAATAAACATTTATCATGATATAAGGAAATATAAATAACAACTTTATTATTGCATCTAGGGCATATTTCCTTCAGTCTCCCACTTGCACTAGAGTCAATAATCTAGTTCACATCGTCATGTGATTTAACACCAATAGTTCACACTTTATGTGATTAGTTCACATCATCATGTGACTAACACCCAAAGGGTTTACTAGAGACAATAATCTAGTTCACATCGCTATGTGATTAACACCCAATGATTACTAAGGTGTGATCATGTTTTTGCTTATGAGAGAAGTTTAGTCAACGGGTCTGACACATTCAGATCCGTATGTATTTTGCAAATTTCTATGTCTACAATGCTCTGCACAGTGCTACTCTAGCTACTTGCTCCCACTTTAAATATGTATCCAGATTGAGACTTAGAGTCATCTAGATGAGTGTCAAAGCTTGCATCGACGTAACCTCTTACGACGAACTCTTTGTCACCTCCACAACCGAGAAACATATCCTTATTCCACTAAGGATAATTTTGAACGCTGTCCAGTGATCTACTCCTAGATCACTATTGTACTCCCTTGCCAAACTCAGGGAAGGGTATACAATAGGTATGGTACACAGCATGGCATACTTTATAGAACCTATGACTGAGGCATAGGGAATGACTTTTCATTCTCTTTCTATTTTCTGCCATGGTCGGGTTTTGAGTCTTTACTCAACTTCACACCTTGTAACACAGGCAAGAACTCCTTCTTTGACTGTTCCATTTTGAACTACTTCAAAATCTTGTCAAGGTATGTACTCACTGAAAAATTTTATCAAGCATTTTGATCTATCTTTATAGATCTTGATGCTCAATGTGTAAGCAGCTTCACCGAGGTCTTTCTTTGAAAAACTCCTTTCAAACACTCCTTTATGCTTTCCAGAAAATTCTACATCATTTCCAATCAACAATATGTCATTCACATATACTTATCAGAAAGGTTATAGTGCTCCCACTCACATTCTTGTAAATACAGGCTTCACCGCAAGTCTGTATAAAACTATATGCTTTGATCATCTCATCAAAGCGTATATTCCAACTCCGAGATGCTTGCACCAGTCCATAGATGGATCGCTGGAGCTTGCACACTTTGTTAGCACCTTTAGGATTGACAAAACCTTCTGGTTGCATCATATACAACTCCTCTTTAATAAATCCATTAAGGAATGCAGTTTTTGATATCCATTTGCCAGATTTCATAAAATGTGGCAACTGCTAATATGATTCAGACAGACTTAAGCATTGATACGAGTGAGAAAATCTTATCGTATTCAACACATTGAACTTGTCGAAAACCTTTGCGACAATTCGAGCTTTGTAGATAGTAACACTACTATCAGCGTCCGTCTTCCTCTTGAAGATCCATTAATTCTCTATGGTTTGCCGATCATCGGGCAAGTTCACCAAAGTCCATACTTTGTTCTCATATATGGATCCCATCTCAGATTTCATGGCCTCAAACCATTTCGCGGAATCTGGGCCCATCATCGTTTCGTCATAGTTCGTAGGTTTGTCATGGTCAAGTAACATGACTTCCAGAATAGGATTACCGTACCACTCTGGCGCGAAACGTACTCTGGTTGACCTACAAGTTTTGGTAGTAACTTGATCTGAAGTTTCATGATCATCATTAGCTTCCTTACTAATTGGTGTAGACATCACTGGAACTGATTTCTGTGATGAACTTCTTTCCAATTCAAGAGAAGGTACAACTACCTTATCAAGTTTCTACTTTCCTCCCACTCACTTCTTTCGAGAGAAACTCCTTCTCTAGAAAGGATCCATACTTAGCAACAAATGTCTTGCCTTCGGATCTGTGATAGAAGGTGTACCCAAACGTTTCTTTTTGGGTATCTATGAAGACGCACTTCTCCGATTTAGGTTCGAGCTTATCAGGATGAAACTTTTCACATAAGCATTGCAACCCCAAACTTTAAGAAACGACAGGTTTCTTGCGAAACCATAGTTCATACGGTGTCATCTCAACGGATTGAGATGGTGCCCTATTTAACGTGAATGCAACTGTCTCTAATGCATAATCCCAAAACGATAGTGTTAAATCGGTAAGAAACATCATAGATTGCACTATATCTAATAAAGTGCGGTTACGTTGTTCGGACACACCATTACGCTGTGGTGTTCCATGTGGCATGAATTTTGTGAAACTATTCCACATTGTTTTAATTGAAGACCAAACTCATAACTCAAATATTCGCCTCTGTGATGAGATCGTAGAAACTTAATTTTCTTGTTACGATGATTCTTCACTTCACTCTGAAATTCTTTGAACTTTTCAAATGTTTCAGACTTGTGTTTCATTAAGTAGATATACTCATATCTTCTCAAATCATCTGTGAAGTTTAGAAAATAATAATACCCGCCGCGAGCCTCAACACTCATCGGACCGCATATATCGGTATGTATTATTTCCAATAAGTTAGTGGCTCACTCCATTGTTCCGGAGAACGGAGTTTCAGTCATCTTGCCCATGAGGCATGGTTCGCAAGCATAAAATGATTCATAATCAAGTGATCCCAAAAATCCATCTGCATGGTGTTTCTTCATGCGCTTTACACCAATATGACCTTAACGGCAGTGCCACAAATATGTTGCACTATCATTATCAACTTTGCATCTTTTGGCATCAATATTATGAATATGTGCATCACTACGATCGAGATTCAATAAAGCATTCACATTGGGTGTATGACCGTTGAAGGTTTTATTCATGTAAACAGAATAGCAATTATTCTCTAACTAAAATGAAAAACCGTATTGCAATAAACATGATCTAATCATATTCATGCTCAACGCAAACACCAAATAACATTTATTTTAGGTTCAACACTAATCCTGAAGGTAAAGGGAGTGTGCGATGGTGATCTTATCAACCTTGGAATCACTTCCAACACACATCATCACCTCGCTCTTAACTAGTCTCTGTTTATTTTGCAACTCCTGTTTCGAGTTATTACTTTTAGAAACTAAACCAGTATCAAATACTTAGGGGTTGCTATAAACACTAGTAAAGTATAGATCAATAACATGTATATCCAATATACCTTTGTTCACTTTGCCATCCTTCTTATCCGCCAAATACTTAGGGGCAGTTCCACTTCCAGTGACCATTTTCTTTGCAGTAGAAGCACTCAGTTTCAGGCTTGAGTCTAGCTTTGGGTTTCTTCACGGGAGTGACAACTGGTTTGTCATTCTTCTTGAAGTTCCCTTTCTATTCATTTGCCTTTTTCTTGAAACTAGTGGTCTTGTTAACCACCAACACTTGATGCTCTTTCTTGATTTCTACCTTCGCCGATTTCAGCATCGCGAAGAGCTCAGGAATTACTTTCGTCATCCCTTGCATATTATAGTTCATCACAAAGTTATAGTAACTTGGTGATAGTGACTAGAGAACTTTGTCAATTACTATCTTATCTGGAAGTTAACTCCCACTTGATTCAAGCAATTGTAGTACCCAGACAATCTGAGCACATGCTCACTGGTTGAGCTATTCTCCTCCATCTTGTAGGCAAAGTGCTGTCAGAGGTCTCATACCTCTCAACACGGGCATGAGTATGAAATACCAATTTCAACTCTTGGAACATCTCATATGCTCTGTGGTGTTCAAAACGTGTTTGAAGTCCCGGTTTTAATCCGTAAAGCATGGTGCACTAAACTATCAAGTAGTCATCATACCGAGCTTTGTCAAACATTCATAACGTCTGCATTTGCTCCTGCAATAGTTCTGTCACCTAGCGATGCATCAAGGACATAATACTTCTGTGCAACAACGAGGATAATCCTCAGATCATGGACCAAGTGTGCATCATTGCTACTATCATCTTTCAACATATTTTTCCTCTAGGAACATATCAAAATAAACAGGGAGCAACATCACGAGCTATTGATCTACAACATAGTTATGCAAATACTACGAGGACTAAGTTCATAATAAATTAAAGTTCAATTAATAATATTTCTAAAGAAGTCCCACTTAGATAGACATCCCTCTAATCATCTAAGTGATCACGTGATCCATATCAACTAAACCATGTCTGATCATCTCGTGAGATGGAGTAGTTTTCAATGGTGAACATCACTATGTTGATCATATCTACTATATGGTTCACACTCGACCTTTCGGTCTCAGTGTTTTGAGGCCATATCTGCATATGCTAGGCTCGTCACGTTTACCCCGAGTATTCTGCATGTGCAAAACTGGCTTGTACCCGTTGTATGTGAACGTAGAGCTTATCACACCCGATCATCACGTGGTGTCTCGGCACGACGAACTTTCGCAACGGTGCATACTCAGGGAGAACACTTGTACCTTGAAATTTAGTGAGAGATCATCTTATAATGCTACCGTCGATCTAAGCAAAATAAGATGCATAAAAGATAAACATCACATGCAATCAATATAAGTGATATGATATGGCCATCATCATCTTGTGCCTTTGATCTCCATCTCCAAAGCACTGTCATGATCACCATCGTCACCGGCTTGACACCTTGATCTCCATCGAAGCATCATTGTCGTCTCGCCAACTATTGCTTCTACGACTATCGCTACCGCTTAGTGATAAAGTAAAGAAATTACAGGGTGATTGCATTGCATACAATAAAGCGACAATCATATGGCTCCTACCAGTTGCCGATAACTCTGTTACAAAACATGATCATCTCATACAAAAAAATTTAGCATCATGTCTTGACCATATCACATCACAACATGCCCTGCAAAAACAAGTTAGACGTCCTCTACTTTGTTGTTGCATGTTTTACGTGGCTGCTACGGGCTGAGCAAGAACCGTTCTTACCTACGCATCAAAACCACAACGATATTTCGTCAAGTATGTGCTGTTTTAACTTCAACAAGGACCGGGCGTAGCCACACTCGATTCAACTAAAGTTGGAGAAACTGACACCCGCTAGCCACCTATGTGCGAAGCACGGCGGTAGAACCAGTCTCGCGTAATCTCGGTCCAAGCCACTTCATTCAACAATACCGCCGAATCAAAGTGTGACATGCTGGTAAGCAGTATGACTAGTATCGCCCACAACTCACTTGTGTTCTACTCGTGCATATAACATCTACGCATAAACCTGGCTCGGATGCCACTGTTGGGGAACGCAGTAATTTCAAAACACGCAAGATCATGGTGATGCATAGCAACGAGAGGGGAGAGTGTTGTCCACGTACCCTCATAGACCGAAAACGGAAGCGTCAAGTGACGCGGTTGATGTAGTCGAACGTCTTCGCGATCCAACCGATCAAGTACCGAACGCACGGCACCTCCGCGATCTGCACACGTTTAGCTCGGTGACGTCCCTCGTAATCTTGATCCAGTTGAGGCCGAGGGAGAGTTCTGTCAGCACGACGGCGTGGTGACGGTGATGATGAAGTTACCGGTGCAGGGCTTCGCCTAAGCACTGCGACGATATGACCGAGGTGTGTAACTGTTGAGGGGGTGCACCGCACACGGCTAAGAGAAACTTTGGTGTGCCTTTGGGGTGCCCCCTGCCCACGTATATAATGGAGGGAGGAGGAGGAGGCCGGCCCTAGAGGGGGCGCGCCAAGTGTGGGGAGTCCTACTAGGACTCCCAAGTCCTACTAGGATTCCCCTTTCCTTTCCGGAGTAGGAGAGAAGGAAAGAGGGGGAGAGGGAGAAGGAAAAGGGGCCCGCACCCCTTGTCCAATTCGGACCCATGGGGGGCTGCGCGCCTCCTTCCCTTTGGCCTGCCTCCTCTATTCCGGTATGGCCCAGTCAGGCCCATTACTTCTCCCGGCGACTTTTCGTAACTCCTCGGTACTCCGAAAAATACCCGAATCACTCGAAACATTTCCGATGTCCGAATATAGCCTTCCAATATATGAATCTTTACCTCTCGACCATTTCGAGACTCCTCGTCATGTCCCCGATCTCATCCGGGACTCCGAACAAACTTCTGTCATCAAATCACATAACTCATAATACAAATCGTCACCTACAGGTTCGAGAACTATGTAGACATGACCGAGACACATCTCCGGTCAATAATCAATAGCGGAACCTGGATGCTCATATTGGCTCCTAGATATTCTACGAAGATCTTTATCAGTCAAACCGCATAACAACATACGTTGTTCCCTTTGTCATTGGTATGTTACTTGCCCGAGATTCGATCGTCGGTATCTTAATACCTAGTTCAATGTCGTTACCGGCAAGACTCTTTACTCATTCCGTAATGCATCATCCCGCAACTAACTCATTAGTTACAATGCTTGCAAGGCTTATAGTAATGTGCATTACCGAGAGGGCCCAGAGATACCTCTCCGACAATCGGAGTGACAAATCCTAATCTTGATCTATGCCAACTCAACAAGTACCGTCGGAGACACCTGTAGAGCACCTTTATAATCACCCAGTTACGTTCTGACGTTTGGTAGCACACAAAGTGTTCCTCCGGTATTTGAGAGTTGCATAATCTCATAGTCATAGGAACATGTATAAATCATGAAGAAAGCAATATCAACATACTAAACGATCAAGTGCTAAGCTAACGGAATGGGTCAAGTCAATCACATCATTCTCTAATGATGTGATCCCGTTAATCAAATGACAACTCATGTCTATGGCTAGGAAACTTAACCATCTTTGATTCAACGAGCTAGTCAAGTAGAGGCATACTAGTGACACTCTGTTTGTCTATGTATTCACACATGTACTAAGTTTCCAGTTAATAAAATTCTAGCATGAATAATAAACATTTATCATGATATAAGGAAATATAAATAACAACTTTATTATTGCCTCTAGGGCATATTTCCTTCAATTTTATCACTAGTTTAGTTTATAAAAGAAAACTACAAAAAAAGGGAATTGAGGTTGCCTCATATGCTTCATCTTTATCATGTCTTTCTTGAAAATTATGGATCGGAAAATTGTGCCAAAGTGTTAGAAGAAGAATGCATTAAAAATTTTGGAACTAAATATTTGAATGATGAGCATGATTGCAATGTTGTTAGTATGAATTCTTTGAATATCCATGATGCTAATGATATGCAAAGCCACAAGCTTGGGGATGCTATGTTTGATGAATATGATCTTCTTAGTCCGCCAAGTTTTGATGAGGAAATTTATTATGATGAAAGTATGCCTCCTATCTATGATGATTATATTGATGAAAGTGGATTGGGAGAGGTCATGACTTTATTTAATGATGAATCCACTATTTTGGAAGAGGTTCCAATTGATTATGAGAACAAAGTTGCTATGTATGATGATTATTGTGATGACATGTATGCTATATAGAATAATGATAACCATGAAACTTGTCATCTTGATTTTAATTTTCAATTGGATTATGCCTCACATGATAGTTATTTTGTGGAGTTTTGTCCCACTACTATTCATGAGAAAAAAATTCTTATGTGGAGAGTAATATAATTTCTATGCTTGTGGCTCATGAAAAGAATGCTTTATGTGATGGTTATATTGTTGAATTCATTCATGATGCAACTGAAAATTATTATTAGGGAGGAGTATATGCTTGTAGGAATTGTAATAATATCAAGTTTCCTCTCTATGTGCTTAAAATCTTGAAGTTTTGCTTGTTTTACCTTCCCATGCTAGTTGATTCTTGTTCCCATAAGTTGTTTGCTCACAAAATCCCTAGGCATAGGAAGTGGGTTAGACTTAAATGTGCTAGTCATATTCTTCATGATGCTCTCTTTGTGTTTCAATTCTTATCTTTTATGTGTGCATCATTGAAATCATCATGCCTAGCTAAAAAGGCATTAAAGAAAAGCGCTTGTTGGGAGACAACCCAACATTTACCCCTAATGTTTTTGTGTGTTCACATGGTTATGTTACTGTAGTAATCATGTTTTATAGCTTTTGTTTCAATAAAGTGCCAAGTAAAGCCTTTGGGATAGTATGGATGATAGTTGACTTGATTCAGTGCAAAAACAGAAACTTTTGCGCTCAGTCCAGGAATTTCTAAAATTCACTGGAACGTGATTTTGATTTGAATTTTTTACACACGATTGATAAAAAAATTGTCTAGATTGTCCTAATTTTTCAGAATTTGTGGAGTTACAGAAGTATGATTTCAATTCAGATCTTTATGGACTGTTCTGTTTTTGACAGATTCTGTTTTCGATACATAGTTTGCTTGTTTTCTAGTTCCTATGGCTTATATTGCTTAATATAAATTGTAGAAATGATAGGGTACAATAGACATCATGTGAGAAAAATTATGAATCTTTTCTTGACAGTACCAAAGTGAATGATTTGTTTTATTATACTAACGGAGCTTACGAGTTTTCTGTTAAGTTTTGTGTTGTGAAGTTTTCAAGTTTGGGGTAAAGTTTTGATGGAATACGGAATAAGGAGTGGCAAGAGCCTAAGCTTGGGGATGCCCAAGGCACTCCAAGGTAATATTCAAGGAATACCCAAGAAACTAAGCTTGGACATGCCCCGGATGGCATCCCCTCTTTCGTCTTCGTTCATCGCTAACTTTACTTTGGGCTATATTTTTATTCACCACATGATATGTGTTTTGCTTGGAGTGTCATTTTATTTTGTTTTGCTTGCTGTTTTAATACAATACTTAAGATCTGAAATTCTTAAATGTCAGAGAGTCTTCACATAGTTACATAATTATTCAACTACTCATTGATCTTCACTTATATCTTCTGGAGTAGTGTGTCATTCGCTCTAGTGCTTCACTTATATCTTTTTAGAGCACGGCGGTAGTTTTATTGTGAAGAAATTGTTGAACTCTCATGCTTCACTTATATTATTTTGAGAGTCTTTAAATAGCATGGTAATTTGCTTTGATTATGAATTTAGTCCTAATATGATGGGCATCCAAGAGGGATATAATAAAAACTTTCATATAAAGTGCATTGAAAACTATGAGAAGTTTGATTCCTTATAATTGTTTTGAGATATGAAGATGGTGATATTAGAGTCATGCTAGTGAGTAGTTTTGAATTTGAGAGATACTTGTGTTAAGGTTTCTGAGTCCCGTAGCATGCACGTATGGTGAACCGTCATGTAACAAAGTTGGAGCATGAGATATTTTTTTATTGTCTTCCTTAGGAGTGGCGGTCGGGGACGAGCGATGGTCTTTTCCTACTAATCTATCCCCCTAGGATCATGCACATACTACTTTGTTTCAATGACTAGTAGATTTTTGCAATAAGTATGTGAGTTCTTTATGACTAATGTTGAGTGAATGGGTTATACGCACTCTCACCCTTCCACCATTGCTAGCCTCTTTAGTACCGTGCAACTTTCGCCGGTACCATACACCCACCATATACCTTCCTCAAAACAGCCACATACCTACCTATTATGGCATTTCCATAGCCATTCCGAGATATATGGCTTCTTTGGATCACAGGATTTGCAAAACAAAGGAATAGGAAAAATGGAGGATTTGACTGCCATGACATAGCCAATCCTATGGAATGCAAATCCAGAGGAACTGGTAACAAAGTGCCTTTGGCTGCATCATAGGAGACGTACAGGAATCCTATACAATAAAGTATTATTATTTCTATTTGTAAGTCTGATGTTTTTCAAACTTCCAACGGCTAGTGCAGTCAACTGCCTGAAGTAGCCGTTAGCAGCAAGTGCCTATATAACCTGATGCTACTCTCTACAACGGATAGCTCTTTTCCCTGCCCACAGCATTTGCTGCCTGTGCTCTATTCTTTCATCTTCCCCTTGCTGCCTGTGCTCTATGCTTTCATCTTCCCCTTGCTGAAGAAACCAACAAGGTTAGTGCTTATCTCCTATAGCAAAATCATACTTCCATGCTATTCAATATATCACAATCACATATTTTTTTACTGTTTCATTCAACTCCTTTTCAGCATATTTGGCTCATTTGTTGCTGCACACCATGAATCCAAGCTACCGTCGTAGATCAGAAAGTGACTATGAATTTATTCATTTTGTACTTCCTACTTTAGAAGATGCATCACAATCTTCTTCTAGTAAGAAACCAATGCATACATCAAAACTTTCGGGGGCTTGGCGTGTTCAGGAGATTTTAACAGGGCATGAAAGCTTATGCAAAAGGACTTTCCGCATGGAAGTGGACATTTTTCAAGCACTTGTTGACAAGTTGCGTGAGAAAAAACTCCTTGCTGATTCAAAAGTACTAGCAGTAGAAGAGCAAGTGGCAATATTTTTGTATGCAGTATCCAAAAATGCAACAAATGAAACCCTACAGGATTGGTTTCAGCATAGTGCAGAAACAATAAGCCGGCGATTTGGATTAGTGCTTGATGCGATCACACGGCTCACAAATGTCTATATACGTCCACCTTCCCTCAACCCACATCCAATCTTGAGCAAACCACAATTTTACCCTTTCTTTCAGGTATGAGTATGTACAATTTAGATCAAATATTTTTTAATTAATTCAGCGCAAGGTAATAACATAGAGATATCATATTTTGTTTGTGCAGAATTGCATTGGTGCTATAGACGGAACCCATATTCCTATGTTCCTATCACCAGGCCAACAAGAACCATACCGGAACAGGAAGCAAACGCTCTCACAAAATGTCATGGTTGCTTGTGACTTCGACTTAAAATTTGTGCATGTACATGCTGGGTGGGAAGGATCAGCTTCTGATGCAAGAGTTCTACAAGATGCACTAAATCATGGTTTTCATGTACCTCATGGTAAATTTTACCTTGTTGATGCTGGTTATGCAAACACACCCCAATTTCTTGCTCCATACCGTGGTACTAGGTATCATCTAAAAGAACAAGGAGAAGCACGTCAAAGGCCACAAAATTACAAGGAATTGTTCAACCTTCGTCATGCTCAACTTCGGAATCATATAGAGAGAATTATCGGCATACTAAAAATGAGATTTCCTATCCTGAAAGTTGCTGCACATTATTCAGTTGATAAACAAATTGACATATCTGTGGCTTGTTGTGTTCTGCACAATTTCATACGCCTACACAAAGGAGATATGGAGTGGCCCAAAGATGCTCCCATGGAGATTGACCCGAACCAGATTGTTGATGTGCCAAATGGAGACCACGACTATCATGGTGATATACATGCATTTAATTATTCCAGACAAGCAGGAAATCAAATGCGAGATCATATTGCACAAGGAATGTGGAACCAGTATGTATCACGCAGAGCTTGACATGTATATGTAAAGTGAAGATATGATATGCAAGTTGTATTACCATTCATGTGCTTCTGATATTGATATTCTACTTCATTAAGTTAATATTCTCATGTCCTTTTTTCAGAAACATGGTTGGAGTCTGAAACAAAGAACTCATATACTAGGCCTCTCATTGTACCAAAATACAGAGGTCTAGTAAACAAAAGCATACTACTACATGACTAGTTTATCATCTCAATCTACCAAAATATAGAGGTCTAGTAAACAAAAGAGTACTGCTTCACTAAGTTCATTGCTAGAGAAGGGTAGGGAAAACCTCCATGTTTTCCTTAGTTTTCGTTGGTACGAGCAATCTCCCTTTTAATCCAAGCCAACCGTCGTTCATCACTAGAGAAAGACAGGAAAATCTCCCTGTTTTCCCTAGTTTTGAAGATGTCTGATGCCAACAACACATCGCCCAATTGTAGACCATCCAATCCTTCAATCGTTGTGATGCACTTGTGAATGCTAAATGGATCCTCTAGTTTCTTCTCCTCAATGGCTGCAAATCGATTTATTTCTTCCATCTTGAGCCTAAGGTATCTTTCATGGAATCCATCTGCAGAGCTTGTAGGATTTTGCTTCTGTCTTTTTCTACGTCTACTCTCAGGCTTCTCGGTGGGTGCTTTTGGGGGTATTGATTGGGTATACATTTGTTCATTCGGTGTTGATGTATGCTGGACAGAATCAAGATTTGCTCCCTCAACCTCTTCTTCCAAAGGAAATTGCAAACCTGGCTCATCTAGAGCTACTGTTGGAGGTGAAGATGATTCATATGTATCATTCGAATGTGTTGGGTGCGATGATGGAGCAGATGCATTTTTTGCCTTGTTAGCATAATAATCCATACCATGACGAGATCTTCCTTCGGCGTAACGACCTATACGTCCAACAAAAAACATATACTTAGCTCAGGAAAATATGACCTAAACTTGATATCAAATATAAAAAAGCATCATGTTTTTTCGATAAAGGGCATTTTTATAGACTCGTAAAAAAGCATCATGTAATGTTAAACTAACCATCATAGAGAGAAGCCAAATCATTAAAGTATGGAAACGACTTGTCTCGCCATTGGAGGGCCTCCTTACTATTCTTGCGAGCAACAAAACTAGCCCAAACACTTGCTGGTGCTTCTACCATCATTCTATCCTTGTCCCATCCAAACCCACTTTCTGCCAACAATTCTTTCACACTTCGATATTCCTTCTTTATATCTTGCTCCTTTTGTTTGACTTGAACAACACTAAATGATACACAAAATGCTTGATTTAGTCGATTAACAATGTTTGTCCAGGCCTCTTTGCTCCATGCATTTTGTGTTCGAAAACCAGGAACATCATGCTCTTTCAGCAAGTCAATAAGAAACAACTTCATTTGATGAGTCCACTTAGCCCTCTTCGTCATACCTAAAATTAATGACTCGAATTTAACTACAGTAGACTGCACATTCTTGTATATTATGCAAGTAATTGACACTAGGAGTAATACCTATATCACGAGGATACTCAACAGCCCCGTGATTGTCATCAATATCACCAAGTCCTTGTGATTGCCCACAACTGCGAGCACGATCGTCATCAATAGCACCAAGTCCTTGTGACTGCACACAGCCGCGGGCACGATGAACATCCATGTGAAGAAATCCTTGTGATTGCACACGGCTGCCCGGCAGCTCAAATGAGTTAAGCTGATGGACCATCTGCATTGCAAAAAAACTTATATTACAAGATTGTACTCAGAAACCCATAGTAATACGCACAAGCATGTATGAGCAGTACACACCAAGGCATAGAAATACAGCACTTCCATCTCTCAATTCCTCACAGTTTCTCTCTTCACGGACATCAGACACGCCAGATCCATCTCTCAATGTCTCAATTCTCTCTTTGCACATAAGACATCACATCAGGCACGCACACACTCAGGCATGGGAAGCACACACCCACGGCGAACCAACTAGCACGCAGATCACTCAGGCACGGCAAGCACAAACATCAGCGGGAAGCCGGTCAAGAAATTCACTCGGGCACCACAGTCGTGGGACGCGGTCCTCTGGCAGCGGGAGGACGCCAGCGACATCCGCTTCGCCCTTGCCATCAACAGCCCTCGCCGGCCAGGTGACTGCCAACGCCACACCCGATGCCTAGTTCCGGCAGGATCTGCCGCCCCCGCGCCATATCGGGCACCCCCTCCCTCGATCTAGAAATAATTGCAAGGGAAGGAGATGGACGGACTATGTGATGCGGGCTAACCTGGATGGGGCCGGCGCTGATCTCGTCGAACTCGATGAGGAAGGAGGGTCTGAGAGCGAGGTGGTCGGCGTACGGTCGCCGGGTCGCCGCCGCTTCCGTCGGGGGATCTGACCTTGTCGCCGCTTCCGCCAGTTGCGACCTCGTCACCGCTTTCGGTGCCTTTTTTTATTTCCTTCCAGAGCGATCAGAGGTGTTTTTTCTCTTTTTTTTTGACAGCAACGCGTGGTGTTTTCACACGAAGCAGCGCGGCTGTTTTGGCGCGAACACTCTCTTTTCGCGCCAGGAATCTTTCCAAGAGGTCGGACCTCAGGCGTAAATTCCTCTGGGTTCAGCGCCTTGGGAACCCAATCCTAAGGAATTTTGAGAAAGCAATCCTGTGATCCAAATGCAATCCGTAGGATACAATCCTGAGGTTTACAATCCAGCAAAAATCCTGTGAAAATCCTTCGATCCAAAGAAGGCTATATTGTCATGAAAATTTCCACCGTTCGGTTTATTATGACACGCTTCATCATTGTCATATTGCTTTGCATGATCATGTAGTGGAGATGGTATTTGTGGCAAAGCCATCGTTCATAATTTTATACATGTCACTCTTGATTCATTGCACATCCCGGTACACCGCCTGAGGCATTCATATAGAGTCATATCTTTGTTCTAGTATCGAGTTGTAATTCTTGAGTGTAAGTAAATAAATGTGTGATGATCATTATTCTTAGAGAATTGTCCCAGTGAGGAAAGGATGATGGAGACTATGATTCCCCCACAAGTCGGAATGAGACTCCGGACGAAAAATAAAAATAAACTAAAAAAATGTAAAAAGAGGCAAAAAAAAGAGAGGGCCCAAAAAAAACAAAAGAATGAGAGAAAAATAGAGAAGGGGCAATGTTACTATCCTTTTACCACACTTGTGCTTCAAAGTAGCACCATGATCTTCCTGATAGAGAGTCTCATGTGTTGTCACTTTCATATACTAGTGGGAATTTTTAATTATAACTTGGCTTTGTATATTCCAATGATGGGCTTCCTCAAATTGCCCTAGGTCTTCGTGAGCAAACGACTTGGATGCACACCCACTAGCTCTAGTGCATCCGTTGCATGGCAATCCCTACTCACCCACATTGATATCTACTGATCGGCACCTTCATAGCCCGTTGATACGCCTAGTTGATGTGAGACTATCTCCTTTTTGTCTTCTCCACAACCACCTTCTATTCCACCAATAATGCTATGTCCATGGCTCTCGCTCATGTATTGCGTGAAAGTTGAAAAGGTTTGAGAACATCAAAAGTATGAAACAATTTCTTGGCTTGTCATCGGGGTTGCGCATGATTTGAATATTTTGTGTTATGAAGATGGAGAATTGCGAGACTATATGATTTCGTAGGGATAGCTTTCTTTGGCCATGTTATTTTGAGAAGACGTGATTGCTTTATTAGTATCCTTGAAGTATTATTGTTTTTATGTCAATATTAAACTTTTGTTTTGAATCTTATGGATCTGAATATTCCTGCCACAATAGAGAAGATTACATGGATGAATATGTTAGGTAGCATTCCACATCAAAAATTCTATTTTTATAATTTACCTACTCGAGGACGAGCAAGAATTTAGCTTGGGGATGCTTGATACGTCTCCAACGTATCTATAATTTTTGATTGTTCCATGTTATTATATTATCAATCTTGGATGTTTTATATGCATTTATATGCTATTTTATATGATTCTTGGGACTAACCTATTAACCTAGAGCCCAGTGTCAGTTTCTGTTTTTTCCTTGTTTTTGAGTTTCACAGAAAAAGAATATCAAACGGTGTCCAATTGACCTGAAACTTTACGACGATTCTTTATGGACTAAAATAAGCCCACGGAGTACCGGAGATGCACCAGAGGAGTCCCGAGGCCACCACAAGGGTGGGGGCGGCCCCCTAGGGTGCGCCCCCCACCTTGTGGGCCCCTTGTGGACACCCCTGACTTGTTCTCGACGCTAACACCTCTTATATATCCCCTAACCTCCAGAACAGAACCTAGCACTACTAGGAAAATGCTTATACGTAGAACTTTACCAGTAGCATTTGTTTGAGACCCCACGCTACTGGTAAATACCAGTAGCGCTTGGTACAAAACGCGCTGCTGATATTACTTAGCAGCAGGTGGTTTTTTTAGGCAGCGCTATTAGTAAGTGTGCCACACCACACCCCTGGGTTAAGACATAGTAGCAACATGGGTGATCAACCCAGCGCTACTGCTAAAGACATAGCTGTAGCGCATGGTTTGCAAAACGCGCTACTATCACCCACGCTAAAAAAAATCCACCCAACACCCGCGCACATACTCCACTCTTCCTCCTCCCCCACCCAACGATTCCCCAATCCTCCTCTCCTCTGCCCCAACCCTGCCGCCGGCGGCCTCGTCTCCCTCTACCCCCGACGCCGCCGCTCCACCCTCCCCCGCGTCCCTCACCTTGTCTCCCATCCGCAGATCGAGCGAGAAGGTGAGGCAGCCCCCAGATCCACGGCGGCATGGAGGTCCGAAACCCTAGCTAGCATGGCCACCGAGCCGCAGGCGGAAGCAGGTGCAGCACCAGATCCCTCTCCTCCTCCTCCTCCTTCTTCCATGGCCTTCTCATCTTCCCTTTTTTACCTTGCTGCTGCGATTTGATTTCCTTCCTCTCCCTCTTCCTCACGCACGCAGGCCAAGGCCATGGCGACCAGTACCAGCCATGGCGCCAGAAACCCTTGACGCCCGGCCATGGAACCGACAACAGGCAGGCCATGGTGGCGGCCAGATGACTTCCTCCTCCCCTCCCCCCGTCACCACGAGAGGAGAGGAGAGGAGAGGACAGGAAGGGGACATCCAGCAAGCAGGCCATGGTGGTGGCCAGATCCGCCCACCGGACCAGCCTCGTGAGGAGACGGACGACATGGAGCTGGTCGTCAAGGTCCGACCTTGGTGAATTCAATCAATCTCTTGGTTCTTCCCTTCTTCCCTTCCCTCCCCTGATGCTCTTCCTCATGCAGGCAGGCACCAAGGTGCGTGTACTCCATGGAGCTGCTTCTGCATCCAGCTCCGACACACACGCCGCAGCCGCGGTAAGCATCAAGGTGCAGCCTTGTTCATCCCACCTCCACTCCACTTATCTTCTTCTAGATTTGTTCATCTCCGCATCTGTCCCGTGTAGGCAGTTTGCTAGCATCACCAAGGTCTCCCACTCCATTCCTAATTATTTCATTAGATTAGATACAGAATAAATATCCTTGGCCGGGTACATCGTCATCTTTGGGGTGGGAGACATCATCGCGGCCTTCCTGGCCGTCCTGGGTGGTGAGGAGTAGGACTGCGAAGCAGGGCAGCAGTAGGCGATTAATCAGTTGAGCTAGCTGGAGGGCATCTGCTCATGTCGAGTATGCATTATGCTGTGTGTTAATCTAGTTGCTATATTGTAGTGTTAATTCGATAAGACCGACCATGCTAGTTGGTACCCTGGCGTCTTTCTCTGTGGTATATATGATCAGACATGAGCTATTTAATAGTCATGCTTAATTATATATATCCAGCTTCCTTTCGTAGTAGTACAATTAACTGATGTTGGTCAAATCGGTACTCTAGTTTATATGGATGACGTACTCTAGCTTCATTCTGTAACAGTACATATAGTTGGTGTAAAAATGTAATCGATCAGGGTTCAGCTGGATCTTGGCCGGAGTGTCATGCTTCTGATTGAGGTCCTCCTTAATTCCGAATTCTCCACTACACGTCGGGCCCTCTTCTTTGGTCTTTGGTGGGCGTTGAACTAGGCTGCATGCTATGCTGCACAGCGCAAAGAGACGGCACAAATACTCGCAGAGAGAAGAAAAAGAGACCACAAGGTCTTTGGTCTATCATTTTTTTTTTCTTCTACATCCCCTCCTATGATGCTAGCTGAAGCAGCTTGTTGAGTTATTTTGGAATCTTTTATGCACTTTTCTGTTGAGTGCCTTTATTTTAAACTATGAGATATGCCTATGTTTAATTCGGAAATCTAAATGCAATCTTATGTTGTTCCACCGAGATTGATTTTCAAAATGTGTATATCTAATATTTCTTACTGCAGCTTTAAGTTTCACTGTCATCTAACTTTGTCTAGTTAATTTTGCTAATGAAGAAATTAGGATAGAGGAATTCAGAATTTACTAAAGTTTGAAAACACTGCATGTTGGTTTCTTCTTTTTGTTGGTCTGAAATTGCTGCTCTCGTTGGATTGTAAATCATGCGATCTCTTCTACTTTTATTGTAAATCGTGCTATGTTCCAAACTCCTTTTTATTCTGCTCATATGATATTGGTCATCTTTTGTTTTCTGTCCTGATGCCTCATGTATTTACAGTAGTAATGTTCTAAAGTTAGTATTTCTTGAACATGGTCAGGAACTCAAACAGTGGATGCTGGCAATAGAAGTTCCTTCACCAAAGAAAGTAATTCCACTGATTCCAGGATTTGTGAGTTCTTAGTAGTGTTCTATTTATAGACCTAGTGGTCATTTCACTATTTCTTAGTTGGTTGTGTTGCTGATCCCGTTGAAACTCTCTATTTTTGGATCATTGGACCAGTTCCAGTTATCCTAAGTGCAGTCTCTAACAGCAAAGCATTTTCCTAAGGGTCATGTCTAGTAAGCCCAAGAAAACTAACAGGGAACACATGGGCATAGGGTGGCATCGACGACGACGACATCGACACGGGGTTGCGGCGGCGGCGATGACGGCGGCATCGACAAGGGGCTGCGGCGCCGACGACATCATCATGGTGCTGCGGCGGCGACGACGACAACAACATCAACATTGGCTTGTGGAGGCGCCGACGCCGACCTATAAACGCGGCGTATATTGTATATATATGTATTAATTATCTATATCAGATATGCATGATTGACTGTATGCATAACATGTACGTATTATGAAATGCATGTATGTGAGTACTATGAAATGTTTGTCTAAACTGGAATAAATAGTTTTTTATTTTTTTAAATCCTAATCTATTACTAGTGGCATGGGTGTATCATAGACGCGCTACTACTATTCCGTTAGTAGTAGCGTGGGCTGAAATAGTAGTAGCGCGGGGCACCAACGCTACTGGTATGTCTGTTAGTAGTAGCGTGGGGTAAAACACACCCTACTGCTAAAAAATAGCTATAGCGTCATAGCAGTAGCGTGGGAACCTACGCTACTGGTAGTCCAAAAACCCACGCTACTGGTAAGGTTTTTCCTAGTAGTGTAGATAGGGAGTTCCGCCGCCTCAAGCCTATGTATCCACAAAAACCCAATCGAGGTCGTGTTCCGGCACCCTGCCGGAGGGGGAAGCCATCACCGATGGCCATCTTCATCATCCCGACGCTCTCCATGACGAGGAGGAAGTAGTTCACCCTCGGGGCTGAGGGTATGTAGTGGTAGCTATGTGTTTGATCTCTCTCTCTCTCTCTCGTGTCCTTGATTTGGCACGATCTTCATGTACCGCGAGCTTTGCTATTATAGTTGGATCTTATGATGTTTCTCCCCCTCTACCTTCTTGTAATGGATTGAGTTTTCCCTTTGAAGTTATCTCATCGGGTTTAGTCTTTAAGGATTTGAGACCACTTGATGTATGTCTTGCATGTGCTTATCTGTGGTGACAATGGGATATTCACGTGATCCACTTGATGTATGTTTTTGTGATCAACTTGCGGATTCTGTGACCTTGTGAACTTATGCATAGGGGTTGGCACACGTTTTTCGTCTTGACTTTCCGATAGAAACTTTGGGGCACTCTTTGAAATTCTTTGTGTTGGTTTGAATATATGAATCAGAGATTGTGTGATGCATATCATATAATAAAACTCGTGGATACTTGTGGTGACATTAGAGTATCTAGGTGACATTAGGGTTTTGGTTGATGTGTGCCTTAAGGTGTTATTTTAGTACGAACTCTAGAGCTGTTTGTGACACTTATAGGAATAGCCCAATAGATCGATCAGAAAGAATAACTTTGAGGTGGTTTCGTACCCTACAATAAACTCTTCGTTTGTTCTCCACTATTAGTGACTTTGGAGTGACTCTTTGTTGCACATTGAGGGATTGTTATATGATCTAATTATGTTATCATTGTTGAGAGAACTTGCACTAGGGAAAGTATGGACCTTAGGCCTTGTTTCCGAGCATTACAATACCGTTTTCGCTCTCTTTTGTTAGTAGTTACCTTGCTGTTCTTATATTTTCAGATTAGAAAAACCTATATCTACCATCCATATTACACTTGTAGTACCATCTCTTCGCCGAACAAGTGCACCTATACAATTACCATTGTATTGGGTGTGTTGGGGACACAAGAGACTCTTTGTTATTTGGTTGCAGGGTTGTTTGAGAGAGACCATCTTCATCCTATGCCTCCCACGGATTGATAAACCTTAGGTCATCCACTTGAAGGAAATTTGCTACTGTCCTACAAACCTCTGCACTTGGAGGCCAACAACATCTACAAGAAGAAGGTTGCGTAGTAGACATTGCAATCATGCTCATCATACAAAGATATCATGCCAAACATTTTATTGAATTGTTCTTCTAACAATTGAGCACAATTTTCATTTCCATCATATTCACGAAAGACATTAAAAAGATGAAGCATATGAGGCAACCTCAATTCCATTTTTTAGTTTTGTTTTATAAACCAAACTAATGATAAAGAAGAAACAAAAAGATTCAATTGCAAGATCTAAGGATATACCTTCAAGCACTTACCTCCCCGAAATGAAGACGGAAATGGATGCTACCGTAAACGAATACAGAGTGAATACAGAGCAGACACGGAAACAAAATTGGTCGTTTACTGGAACTTAAACCCCCCTTGAATCATAAAGAAATGCACACAAAAACAAACAAATTTAAAGAATTGTAATCATGGCTACAATATAATATGATTATGTCAGCAACTTAACGTACTATTGTAGTGGTACTAGACAATTGCGTATAGGATCTAGTTAAGTACATGTGCGTTGTAGAAGTTGGGCCTCAAATGATCCATTCTGCTCAGTGTGTCATTGTGTATTGTTTGGTGGTTGGGCTACAAAGCAGCCATAGGGTTTCTCAAAAAAAAAACATAGGTCTATAGTAAAAACGGAGATTCCATATTCATGGAAACGGATAGTTCCATTTCCACGTCTGTTCCACTGGAAATCACCGTTTCATTTTTGTTTCCGTTTCCACATTCAAATTTCCATTTTCATTTCTGTTTTGCAAATTTCCTTTCTCGTTTCCATTTTTCCTCCGGAAAAGTGTTAAATTTTCACTCCATTTTCATCCCTACTACCCATGCAAATATATCATGTAAATTTTCACAAATGTTTCCAAATGCAAGTTTATGGTGCCCATTATCACATACCACATTGTGGAGAGGATTATAAAAAAATTAATTGTGTATATCTCATTGGGGAATTTTAAGATTGTCTCCGAATTTATAGGTATTTTTCAAGTGTTAGTAAGGCATGAAAAAAGCTTAAGTGATTGTTCGAAAAAAATATTCATTTGACATTTGTTTGGTTCTATAATTTTTCTTTATAATGTGTCCATGTATTAGCATTTTTCTCACATATTTTACACAAGTCTAAGAGGTCTGCAATGCACAATCATTTTGTTAGTCCACATAACTTCAACAAAGCACATATATCATGTATATTTTCACGAGTGTTTACAAATGCAAGTTCGTAGTGTTGGTTGTCACGTCATAGTTAGGTAGTTAGGAAGATTCGTAATGCATGCCTCATCTAGTGGAACATGCCATACCCAAAAATGAGAAAATTCTGAATTATTAGTCTAACAGGCGTCTGATTCCGGACTCCTAGAACTGCCAGGCAATGTCCCAATTGCTTTGATTGGTAGCCATTTTTTCCACAATAAAAACGATCGCATTCCTTCTTTCGCATCCATTTGTCTCTTCTTCCTCGCTCATTTCTTGTAGTTCGCCCCAAACCCCACGGCTCCGCCCCTCCTTGCAGGCATGTATGCCGGGAAGCTAATAGAAAAGACCCACCACATCAATGCCTATGGCACCGCCGTGTTGGAGGTGGTGTACACCAACAAGCCAGAGACTGTGGAGCAAATCAGCACAATGTGCGAGCAATGACTCCTCGAGGAGAAGCACAAGTTCGTGGGCCTCGACCTCGAGGACACCCATAGCAGCAATTATTAAACGACAGGGGGTCACCATCGTGCAACTCGTCATGCACGAGCATGTCCGCATGTACCACTACTACAAGTCGGAGAGGTGATAGGCGTTGGTTGAATTTATACTATGCAGAGTGATAACTTTCGCTTGCATGGCCACCATGAGAGACAAGCTTATGCTTGACCATGAATGGATCTTAGTTCCAGATGAGCACCATGTCGATATCCAAAAGCAGTTGAGTATTAAAGGTGGCGGCCAAAGGTACTCCATGGGTGACCTAGCAACGACCATCATTCACCTCTTGTACGAGAACATGAAGAAATAATCCTTGAAGGATAAGCATGACCACTAGGAATGGAAGCCGCATTTCCCAGTACACCTCGAGGACGCAGCAAAAAGATGAGTACGTGAGCTATGAGTTGTAGTGTGGGGTCCTAACCATTAAAGACGGGTTATGTCATCTTCTTCAATCACCATTGAGGTAATGGCCCTTCCTCCGTAAGAAGACATATGAAGGTTCTTCGAGCGACTGGAAGCGCCGGAAGGGAAATTACGGGTGGTGAACTGCTAAAACTAGCATGCCAACGTTAAACAATTATGTTAATTCAGATTGAGCGGACATATGTTCTTACTATAATTACTTAATTACTTACTCTGTTTCTTTTGACTCCGCGTATAAGAATTGTGTCAAGTCAGACTTTACAAAGTTTGATCAAATTTATATTAAAATATAGTCTCTTCGTTCCAAAATAAGTGTAGCTGATTTAGTACAAAATTGTAAGAAAGGAGTATCAATATCTGTGATACCAATATATACTATATAATATAAAACTACATCAATAATGAATCTAATAATACTGATTTAGTATTGTAGTTGTTGATATTTTTTCTATAATTCTAATCAAATTAGAGATAGTTTGACTTCAAACCAAACTTATATGCTGACTAAAGAGAACGAAGGCACTATGTAGAACAACTCGTATTTACTATTGTGTGTGAAAACAAGATGATGTGTTGATACACAGATGCATGGCGCTTATGTAAAAATATGTTGTTTGTACCATGTTAACTTTTCTTAAATGATGTAAGGAATAGTATGAGCACTTTCACGAAAATTTGAGCTGTTGACGTCGATCAGAGGTTATGGTAGGTGGCGTGCTAGTATCGCCCAGTAAATACAAGAACGGCGACTGTCGACAACGGTGGGTTGACGCCAGACTGTGACAAAGGAGGAAACAAACAGAGCCGTTCCAACTGTTGCTGCCTTGGTGAAGCAGGCGATGGCGAAAGGAGTACGATGGGTACCCAACTAGCAATAATGCTACACTTTCATGAATTTTTCTATGGACTAGATTTATGAACACAACTAGCAATAATGCTAGACTTGCGGGAATTTTTCTATGGACGAGATTTGTGAACACTACGTGTCCTGTTTCCCACGTTTCCGTCAAACTAACTTCTCTCATAATGTCCTCTCATGCATTTAAGTCTGCTGGGCCGTGAGGTTGTGCTCAGGACGAGGGAAAATATGAGGTGCTACCGGAGCATCTGGGGGCAAAACAGCGGTGTATATATTCGACGGCACACATTTGTTTACTTTTGCAATATAATGGAGACTTGTATCAGTCCGTGAAACTGTCCGGACGTTCAAAATTCCAGTATTTGGACACAAATGTGATAGAGTTTTGTCTGAGTCCGGACATGCACTTGACCAATCACATGCATGTTCCTCTCTTCTCTCTCCTCCCAACCGTACATGCATGGCCCCCTTCTTCACTCTTACAACCAACCGGACACTAAATCATAAATATCACACCACATGCATGCTCCCAACCTACTTTTTCTCCTCCTATCATGATACTTTGTAACTAGCGTTGGATGACTCCCTCCCGCATCATGTCCGCGGACCACGTCCCGACATAAAAAGGCATATACCGGATGAATTTGCGGGTGGACGTTGAAGATGCCCTATGCGCCACCAAAGGAGCCTGTGCAAATTTATCGAAACGCCCTAAGATTTTTGTAATTATGTCAGGTCCAGGAACTCCTCCCAGATTGCATGGCTCTCGTTCCATCTTAGATTGAATGGCTCGTTCAGAAAGAAAACGAAATAAAGATAGAATCGCTCGTGGCTGTGGGAGCACCTGATATCTGCTCGTGAGGAGAAAATGAGTGAGTGCGGTTAGGCCATCTGGCATATGGAATCGGTCAAGTGAGATGGCTTTTGAATTTATTTCTACGTGTTTGTCAGTTTTCTGCATTGTGGTAGGGTACACACTATTGATAGCTAGATTTTTCGTTTGTCTTTTTTGCGATCGAATTTGGTTTAGAGGTTTCGTCGGATAATAAACACAATTCTTGTCGACATGACAAACACAATTTCTTTTTGAATTTTTCATAACTTTTTCAGCATTGGTAGCACCCATAGTGCGTGTAGCTAAGGCACTAAAGCTTGTCTCAGTCGTGGATAAGTACGGCCTGACTGTCACGATTGAAAAGAAAAGTTTTTTGGATTGGTGGCAAAGAAAACCTGGAGACACGGGAAATACCTTGTTTTTCTAAATTGGAACATTCAAAGTAGGTGCTTGACAAATGACAATCAAACAAAGTCGAAAGGAACGTGCCAATTGAGGGGCCAAGGTATGTCTGGTTGCTGGAGGGCATGACACAATCTCCACCTATCCTTCGTTCCATACAAACGAAGTCTTTCCTCCTCCACGAGAAAAGTCTTCTTCCTCCTCCCGTCGGCACCACCACGGATCTGCCCCGCCTCCGATGGCCTTTGGCCCGTGGAGGTGCGGAGGATCTCGGCCCCCCGCCGGCGGGAGGGATCCCGTTCTCGTTTTTGCTAGATTGAACATTTTGGTTGGGCTGTGTGGCGGCGACGATGTCCCTCGGTAGCAATAATGTCTCCCACGTCCTATCACCATCCCGATGGTGCGAATAGCGTTGTCGGAGGATGTATGGAGGTGTGTCTCCGTCGGATCTCATGGGACTTGGTGGGTGCTGGTCTTCGGTGGATCTATTTGGATCCAGTTTTTGTTCGTCTTCGTTCATGTGGTTTCAGGTTTCATCTTTCCAATCTATAACACTCTTCATCGGCGACGGTTGCTGCTCTGGTGTGCTAGTCCTTTGGGGCCTTAGCACGACGACTTCCCGACTGTCTACTATAATAAGGTTTGCCCGACTCCGATGATGGAGGGGCGATGACCGCGGCGCGCCTTCGTCTCACTCCAGTGCTTGTAATCGTCGCTAGGTGATCAATAAACCTAGTTGTAATTTTTATTACCTGTTGTGTTCTCTGTACTGCCATGATTGATGAATAGATTGGAAATTTCTCTCACAAAAAAAAAGACACAATCTCCACCACTAGTGAACCTCTTAAAAACAGGAAGGACTGAAGAAAAGAAAAATGGGAAAGACAAGTCAAGTGTGTCCGCCAAGAAGAAAGAGACCGGTGGACAGCTGCATTTCTCCAACCAGCCAGATGATCTGTGACTCCGCTATATCCGTCGTTGTTTATTTTCAATTTTAATTGAAAACAGAGACATAAGAGCTGCTTCACTCATTGATTAAGAATAGAATTGAGCTTGTTTCTTTTACAAGTGTACTTCATACAAGAAATAAATTATTACTCTTCCAATATTATTGATGCTACTCCATCCGTAAAGACATATAAAAACATAGTAATCTAAACGCTCTTACATTTATTTAGGGGGAAGTAGTTTCTTGGCACCTGCACTTGTTCATGGCCGCTATAGGAGAGGCTGCTTCAGATGGTCCCTACAGTACCAGTCAACAAATGGCCTTCTCCAAAAAAAAAAAAGAAACACTCCGCTCCAGTCAACCTCTCCCACCTGACCTGCTCATACAGATTACAGACCAGTAGTAGTCACAGGTAGACGGAGTGCCATGGCGAAGCCCCACCGCGGCTTCTTCCGGCGCCTCGCCAGCATCACCACCACCACCCTCCTCCTCCTCGCTGTCCTTCATGTCCTACGCACCGCCGCCGAAGACGAACAGTCTCCATGGCCAATCTGCGGGCCCGAACCCTCCAGTGGCAATTATCCGCAGAACAGCACCTACCACACCAACATCAATCTCCTCTCGGCCTCCCTCCCCAGAAACGCCTCCTCGTCTGCTGCGCTCTACGCCACCGGAAACGTCGGCGATGTGCCCAACATCGTCTACGGCCAGGCGCTCTGCCGCGGCGACGTCGCTAACGCCTCCGCCTGCGAGACATGCGTCGCCAACGCCTTTCCCGGAGCGCAGCGGGTGTGCCCGCTCTACAAGGACGTGGTGATCTTCTACGACTTCTGCCAGCTCCGCTTCTCTAACCGGAACTTCCTCGTCGACGACGACTACATCGTCACCACGTACATTCTCCAGCGGTCTCGGCTCGTGGGCTCGCCGGCGTTCGACGGCGCCGTTGGGCTGCTTGTCAACGCCACAGCGGAACACGTGGTGGAGGACTCGTCCAGGCGGTTCAGCACGGGGGAAGAGGGATTCGACGACAGCAGAAACTCCAAGATTTATGCGCTGTCGCAGTGCACGCCCGACATCACGGCGGACGTCTGCCGGAAGTGCCTTAACGTCATAATTGGGCAGCTTCCGATTTGGTTCAGCCGAAGGACAGGCGGAGCAATTTTCGGCGTGTGGTGCAACTTCCGCTACGAGGTGTACCCTTTCTTCTCCGGCCGTCCGCTGGTGCAGCTTCCGCAGTTTGTAGGGAGGCCGCCTGCTTCCGCGCCACCGGTGATACGAGGAGGAGGTGAGTTGGCTGTACGAATCGAAACACAGTTTAGACAAGAAAAAAAACATCATTTTTTTACTACATTTAGTTTCTTCTGTAAATAATTCTGCAATCTGTATTTTACTGGTTGTTTGATGTGAAATTACGTGCACATCTAAGAACATGCAACTAATTTGTTGAACAAATGATTATGATTCTAGGAACAAGGGCGGACTCTCATTCCGATTTCCTGTAAAACAGGAATTATACAAGCTGTGAAAAAAAAGGTCCTGATATAACTTCTGAATCCCTTAACAACAATTCTAGTTTGTTCATATCTCCTTAGGAGTGATGGCTTCTTCTTAGTACTTGAGATATTACCTATAGAGTTGCTTGACCCGAAAGACAATATTTAATTATATATGCAGAGTTGCTAATTCTCATCTCGTCTGGATGAGAATTAACAATGTCGCATCTAACTTGTGCACTATTTGACTAATAAAATTAAAAAAGAAAAAGAGAAAAATCTACACACATCTTCACATATAATCAATATGGTATAGGAGTTGGATGTCACATAGCTATGTCACATCCAGATAAGCCCAATTATTTATATGTATGTGCAAACTGGCTACTAACTATTTTCCAGGGTAAAGCACATACAAAAAGAACATGAGCCTTCAATCTTGCAAACGATTTGTGCTCTTGGAAATTTACAATGTTTTCTTATGGAAAAATCCTGCAGCAAAAATACAAAATATATGTGCTACAAGATTCCAGTTAAAGTTATAACTAAAAAGCCTGAATTGATGGCATATATTTACTTGCAGAGAAAAGGAGAAATAGTACAGGTAAAGTCCTGGCTATTCTGATGCCTACAATTGCTGTGATGTTGGTCGTCGCCGTGGTATACTTTTTCTGTTGGAGGAGGAGAAGACCAGAAGAAGATGCGTTTCTACCTTGTAAGGCCTCTTAAGCATTTTAAATTATCGAATAATAGCAAATCAACTGATTAATTGATCCATTATCTATGAAATGGTGTTTTGATTAGTTATTAGTAGATTTTGTTCATTTAATTTTCATTTTCTTAAATCTTAGTACCAAAGGTGCCACTAGATTGGAACAAAATCATATTTCTTGAAGAGCCCGAGGTCTTGTTTTTCATCATTGTATACTTATTCTCCAGCACAATCAGCTGCCTCAGATGATATTCAAGACATCGATTCGCTTCTTCTTGATCTAGAAACACTAAGAGTTGCCACAGATGACTTCGACAACAGCAAAATGCTTGGGAGAGGAGGGTTCGGTATAGTTTATAAGGTACTGAATCATACCTTATCTAGCTTAAAATATATGTATAGTTTATCAACTTTTTTTTTGCAGAGGACTAAGTATCTTTTCCTTGACAGGGAGTCCTACCTGATGGTCAAGAAATAGCAGTCAAAAGGCTTTGTCAGACTTCCAGACAAGGAATAGGAGAGTTGAAGAGTGAACTGGTTCTAGTTGCCAAGCTTCACCACAGGAATCTTGTAAGACTTGTTGGTGTTTGCTTGGAAGAACAAGAGAAAATACTTGTTTATGAATATATGCCCAAGAGAAGCCTTGATACCATTCTTTTTGGTAAGATTTTCTTTTGTTTTGAAACTTTAGTCACATGACTGAATAGTAAAATTTATGCTACAATGATACTCTTGTTTGAGTCACAGATTCTGAACAAAATAAAGAGCTGGATTGGAGACAGAGATTCAAGATTGTCAATGGAATCGCTCGAGGCTTACAATACCTCCACCAAGATTCTCAATTGAAGATAGTTCACCGTGACCTCAAAGCAAGCAATATACTACTAGATTTCGATTACAATCCCAAAATTTCGGATTTCGGCTTAGCTAAGTTATTCAGAGGGGATCAATCAGAAGATGTGACAAGTCGTATCGCCGGCACATAGTAAGAATGTCAACTATATTTCTCTGAAAAGACAGCAAAATATTTTAATGAGGTTCTGAAGTTCTGTTTTTGGTCAAAGTGGATACATGGCGCCGGAATACGCCATGCGTGGTCAGTATTCCATCAAGTCAGATGTGTTCAGCTTCGGCGTCTTGGTCTTAGAGATCGTCACAGGAAGAAGAAATGATGGATCATATAACATCGAGCAAGACATCGATCTCGTGAATCTTGTGAGTACCTGAAGCCTGTTCATAAACTCTTAACGCAGGCAAACTTTGAAAACAATATTGAATATGCCTACCATATTTGCTGCAGGTATGGGAGCACTGGAACAGGGGAAACGTCATCGAGATGATCGACCCCTCCCTGAGCAACCATCCTCCCGTCGACCAGATTCTGAAGTGCATCCACGTCGGGCTCCTGTGCGTGCAGAGAAAACCGGCGAGCAGGCCCACGATGTCGTCGGTGAATATCATGTTCAGCAGTCACACTGTCCGTCTCCCTTCTTTGTCGAGGCCGCCATTCTTCATCCAGGAGGTCGGTGTCAGTGAAAGCTCGACTGCTCATTCAGATGCATATCTGCCAGGAGAAAATTCAACTGTGATGTCTTCCAACCAAGTGTCCATCACGGAGCTTTCGCCAAGATAAATCCTGAATATTTGGAACTAGTTTGGCCAATTTTCCGCCCTTTTTACTATTCTGTTAGAATAAGAAGAAAAACATGTTCCAACTTGATTCGAACTCAAGACCACTAGGCCGCATGCACATAATGATAACCACTAGGACACCTCAATTGTTTTTGTTGAGACTAGGACACGATCCGCAGATGAGAATTCTACTCCTCATTGGATTAGCAGGGAGGATGGTTAGAGGGACCGTGGTATCCCTAGCCCATCAGGATTCAAGTCCCGGTGCTCGCATTTATTTCTGTATTTATTTCAGAATTTCCGACGATGCGCATTCAGTGGAAGGAGACGTTTCCTTCGACGACGAGGTGATTACAGTGATTTCGTAAATTTCATGATGATATGCTGGCTCAGTATTTCGACGTGGATCCTCTTCTGTTGGTAGTTTCCATGTGATCCGCTTCATAGAAACTAGGTAGGAAGTGCGGCTTGCCGCACCCGACAGCGATGCTGACGGGTGCAGCCATATCCACTCTAATAATATAGTCACAGGAGCATTGCAAATATAAAAAATACCAATGAATCAATGATATTTATTCAGTACAATGCCATACACAAAATCATTATCTACGAATAAGATATGAAGTTTAAGATGGGTTTTAGACATGGATAACATATTGGATAGAATATCCAAATATTGGATAGAATAGAATATATTTAAAAAGATGATGAACAATTTAGCCATAAGCATCCTCAGAAAGAGAATTCTGGTTTATAGCATTGGTAGTCACATGAAAATTTGTCCGAAAATAAGCAGATGTGCGAAGTCAAAGAAGAAGAACAATACAAAGGATACATTGAGTTTATATAAGCATTTAAAGGCAGGCTATGTAGACATAATTCGACATCTTCGATACAATAGTTCATAGATCCAGATAAAGATCGGATATGACACCACCAGTAAATACATAGTAGATGACTTAGTAGTCTCATATTGATCTATTCTTATACGGTAGACAAAAGATAGTACTCGGCGTATATAAGGACCTTGATCACCATCGTGCCTTCCTGTTGACTTTGACTTAATCAAATGTCTGCAAAGAAGCAACAAAGAACCACATTAGTGGCTACATAAGCGAGTAGAATAATAATACTCACAAGTATAGCCACAAGAAAGTAATACTACTTTAGAGCGTGCTACATGTCTCGTAATGAAAGAGATAGGAGCAAGCAGAATACATGTGTCTCATAGAAAATGGTAATACCAAAGTCCAGTTCAAAGATACATATGGTGATAGGTTTTCTTCATCCAGTTCAAAGATACCTTGATACACCAAAAGCAAGCTATAGTGGCCGTCCAGGATAACAGATTTATACAGTTCTTCTATGTCATATAGTGATAGCAGTACATTATATTACGGAGAGACGACATTTTAGGAAACGCGCCTTGGCGTGTAGTGCCTGGCTCAACAATTTTCCTAGTCATGTAAACAAAGTATCTACTATTGCAAGAGTAGTTGTTAAAAATGGATCAATTTAATACATCAATCTAACATCAGAAGCATGCCATTGCCTTTATATATAATATAATTGTACCCAATATATAGTATCTAAGTAGTACCTGATGGCTGGCATTGATGTACCAACAAATTGCTTGAGTCGATCAAAGCTCACATGGAGATATTTTTATCTTCTTTCCATAGAAGCACTCGCGTCCAAGGGCTGTACCACTAGTAGAAAAAGGGGCTTTGGTTGAGGCCTGGCCAGCCCATTAGTCCCGGTTCTGCCACGAACCGGGACCAATAGAGGCATTTGTCCTGGTTCGAGAGCCCAGGAGGGCGGCCGGGGCCTCGTGGGCATTGGTCCCGATTCGTCTGGGCCCATTTGTCCTGGTTCTTGGCACGAACCGGGACCAATGGGCCTCGCTCCTGGCCCACATCCATTGGTCTCGGTTCGTGGCTCGAACCGGGACAGAAGGATGGGCTTTACTCCCGGTTCCAGCCACGAACCGGGACAAATGAGTTGCCTATATATACCCCATCGCCGGCGAGCAGTGCACTCCACAGTGCTCTGTTTTCAGCTGGCCGGCGAGGGGGAGGGCATTGAGTGCTCTAGCTCACCTCCTATGCACATGAGGTGTTCGATGAAATGCCCGAGCCACACTAGTTAAGCTTTCTCCTCTTGAAGCTCGACCTCCGAGCTCCATTTTTCCCGAGATTTGTCTAGGTTTATATTAGCGGTCCGTCACGCCCCGTCCCCGTCTTCACCGCCGTCGATCGCCCGCGCCGATCTCGTCGCCGGGACCACCGTGGTGAGCCTCTTGTTCTTATCTTCTTTCTGAAAGAAAAAAAATCTTACTTCACATGGATACTTGTCTAATTTTCTTACTTTTGATACACATAATTATATATAATGCATGCAGATGAACCGGCAATGGATGTACGGTGACAGACACACCTCCGAGTATATTAAGGGCATGCATGATTTTCTCGAAGTGGCTGAGAAAAACAAGCAGAATGGTTTTATGTGTTGTCCATGCCCTAAATGTGGGAATACGAAGTCTTACTCTGACCGGAAAATCCTTCACACCCACTTGCTTTATAAGGGTTTCATGCCACACTATAATGTTTGGACGAAGCACGCAGAAATAGGGGTTATGATGGAAGACAACGAAGAAGAAGAGGACGATGACAACTATGTGCCCCCTGAATACGGTGATGCTGCAACAGGGGAAGCTGAAGATCAAGAGGAACCCGACGATGTGCCCGATGACAATCAAACTGGACGTCGACTCGCGGTTCCCGAGCCGCGGGTGGTGAACACCCAAAGATCGTCGGGGACTCCTCACCGGGGACTCCTCACCTGTGATCGTCGGGGACTCCTCCAAACTTCACCCTAAATTTATCAATGCTTCAGTTTGTTACCATGCATTGCCCGTCGTGTCAACTGAAATATAATAATAAAAAACAGTAGAAAATATTGAAGGAAATATGCCCTAGAGGCAATAATAAAGTTATTATTTATTTCCTTATACCGGAAACATAATAATTGTGTGAATACATAGAGAAACAGAGTGTCACTAGTATGCCTCTACTTGACTAGCTCGTTGATCAAAGATGGTTATGTTTCCTAGCCATTGACATGAGTTGTCATTTGATTAACGGGATCACATCATTAGGAGAATGATGTGATTGACTTGACCCATTCCGTTAGCTTAGCACACGATCGTTTAGTATTCTGCTATTGCTTTCTTCATGACTTATACATGTTCCTATGACTATGAGATTATGCAACTCCCGTTTACCGGAGGAACACTTTGTGTGCTACCAAACGTCACAACGTAACTGGGTGATTATAAAGGTGCTCTACAGGTGTCTCCAAAGGTACTTGTTGGGTTGTAGTATTTCGAGATTAGGATTTGTCACTCCGATTGTCGGAGAGGTATCTCTGCGCCCACTCGGTAATGCACATCACTATAAGCCTTGCAAGCATTGCAACTAATGAGTTGGTTGCGGGATGATGTATTACAGAACGAGTAAAGAGACTTGCAGGTAACGAGATTGAACTAGGTATTGAGATACCGACGGAATCTCGGGCAAGTAACATACCGATGACAAAGGGAACAACGTATGTTGTTATGCGGTTTGACCGATAAAGATCTTCATAGAATATGTAGGAGCCAATATGAGCATCCAGGTTCCGTTATTGGTTATTTACCGGAGACGTGTCTCCGTCATGTCTACATAGTTCTCGAACCCGTAGGGTCCGCACGCTTAACGTTTCGATGACGGTTATATTATGAGTTTATATGTTTTGATGTACCGAAGGTTGTTCGGAGTCCCGGATGTGATCACGGACATGACGAGGAGTCTCGAAATGGTCGAGACATGAAGATTGATATATTGGAAGCCTATGTTTGGATGTCGGAAGTGTTCCATGTGAAATCGGGATTTTACCGGAGTACCGGGAGGTTACCGGAACCCCCCAGGGACTTAATGGGCCTTAGTGGGCCTTGTGGAGAAGAGGAGAGGCGGCCAGGGCAAGGGCCACGCGCCCCTCCCCCCTAGTCCGAATAGGACAAGGAGAGGGGGGGCGCCCCCCCTTCCTTCTTCTCCTCCACTCTTTCCCCCTCCCAAGTCCTAATCCAACTAGGAAAGGGGGGAGTCCTACTCCCGGTGGGAGTAGGACTCCTCCTGGCGCGCCCTCTCTCCTGGTCGTCCGCACCCCCCCCCCTTGCTCCTTTATATACGGAGGCAGGGGGCACCCTAGAGACACAACAATTGATCGTTTGATCTTTTAGCCGTGTGCGGTGCCCCCTCCACCATAATCCACCTTGATAATACTGTAGCGGTGCTTAGGCGAAGCCCTGCGTCAGTAGAACATCATCATCATCACCACGCCGTCGTGCTGACGAAACTCTCCCTCAACACTCGGCTGGATCGGAGTTCGAGGGACGTCATCGAGCTGAACGTGTGCAGAACTCGGAGGTGTCGTACATTCGGTACTTGATCGGTCGGATCGTGAAGACGTACGACTACATCAACCGCGTTGTGCTAACGCTTCCGCTTTCGGTCTACGAGGGTACATGGACACACTCTCCCCTCTCGTTGCTATGCATCACCATGATCTTGCGTGTGCGTAGGAAAATTTTGAAATTACTACGTTCCCCAACAGTGGCATCCGAGCCTGGTTTTATGCGTTGGCGTAATATGCACGAGTAGAACCCAAGTGAGTTGTGGGCGATATAAGTCATGCTGTTTACCAGCATGTCATACTTTGGTTTAGCGGTATTGTGAGATGAAGCAGCCCGGACAGACATTACGCGTACGCTTACGCGAGACTGGTTTCACCGTTGCGAGCACTCGTTGCTTAAAGGTGACTGGCGGGTGTCTGTCTTTCTCACTTTAGTTGAATCAAGTGTGGCTACGCCCGGTCCTTGCGAAGGTTAAAACAACACCAACTTGACAAACTATCGTTGTGGTTTTGATGCGTAGGTAAGAACGGTTCTTGCTCGGCCCGTAGCAGCCACGTAAAACTTGCAACAACAAAGTAGAGGACGTCTAACTTGTTTTTGCAGGGCATGTTGTGATGTGATATGGTCAAGGCATGATGCTATATTTTATTGTATGGGATGATCATGTTTTGTAACCGAGTTATCGGCAACTGGCAGGAGCCATATGGTTGTCGCTTTATTGTATGCAATGCAATCGCGCTGTAATGCTTTAGTTTATCACTAAGCGGTAGCGATAGTCGTGGAAGCATAAGTTGGCGAGACGACAATGATGCTACGATGGAGATCAAGGTGTCGCGCCGGTGACGATGGTGATCATGACGGTGCTTCGGAGATGGAGATCACAAGCACAAGATGATGATGACCATATCATATCACTTATATTGATTGCATGTGATGTTTATCTTTTATGCATCTTATTCTGCTTAGAACGACGGTAGCATTATAAGATGATCTCTCACTAAATTATCAAAGTATAAGTGTTCTCCCTGAGTATGCACCGTTGCGAAAGTTCTTCGTGCTGAGGCACCACGTGATGATCGGGTGTGATAGGCTCTACGGTCAAATACAACGGGTGCAAAATAGTTGCAGAAGCAGAATACTCAGGTTAAACTTGACGAGCCTAGCATATAACAGATATGGCCTCGGAACACTGAGACCGAAAGGTCGAGCGTGAATCATATAGTAGATATGATCAACATCGTGATGTTCACCATTGAAACTATTCCGTCTCACGTGATGATCGGACATGGTTTAGTTGATTTGGGTCACGTGATCACTTAAAGGATTAGAGAGATGTCTATCTAAGTGGGAGTTCTTAAGTAATATGATTAAATTGAACTTAAATTTATCATGAACTTAGTACCTGATAGTATCTTGCTTATCTATGTTGTTGTAGATAGATGGCCCGTGCTGTTGTTCCGTTAAATTTTAATGCGTTCCTTGAGAAAGCAAAGTTGAAAGATGATGGTAGCAATTACACGGACTGGGTCCGTAACTTGAGGATTATCCTCATTGCTGCACAGAAGAATTACGTCCTGGAAGCACCGCTGGGTGCCAGGCCTGCTGCAGGAGCAACACTAGATGTTATGAACGTCTGGCAGAGCAAAGCTGATGACTACTCGATAGTTCAGTGTGCCATGCTTTACGGCTTAGAACCAGGTCTTCAACGATGTTTTGAACGTCATGGAGCATATGAGATGTTCCAGGAGTTGAAGTTAATATTTCAAGCAAATGCTCGGATTAAGAGATATGAAGTCTCCAATAAGTTCTATAGCTGCAAGATGGAGGAGACTAGTTCTGTCAGTGAGCATATACTCAAAATGTCTGGGTATAATAATCACTTGATTCAGCTGGGAGTTAATCTTCCGGATGATAGCGTCATTGACAGAATTCTCCAATCACTGCCACCAAGCTACAAGAGCTTCGTGATGAACTATAATATGCAAGGGATGGAAAAGTCTATTCCCGAGTTCTTCGCAATGCTAAAGGCTGCGGAGGTAGAAATCAAAAAAGGAGCATCAAGTGTTGATGGTTAACAAAACCACCAGTTTCAAGAAAAAGGGCAAAGGGAAGAAGAAGGGGAACTTCAAGAAGAACGACAAACAAGTTGCTGCTCAGGAGAAGAAACCCAAGTCTGGACCTAAGCCTGAGACTGAGTGCTTCTACTGCAAGCATACTGATCACTGGAAGCAGAACTGCCCCAAGTATTTGGCGGATAAGAAGTATGGCAAGGTGAACAAAGGTATATATGATATACATGTTATTGATGTGTACCTTACTAATGCTCGCAGTAGCACCTGGGTATTTGATACTGGTTCTGTTGCAAATATTTGCAACTCGAAACAGGGGCTACGGATTAAGCGAAGATTGGCTAAGGACGAGGTGACGATGCGCGTGGGAAATGGTTCCAAAGTCGATGTGATCGCGGTCGGCACGCTACCTCTACATCTACCTTCGGGATTAGTTTTAGACCTAAATAATTGTTATTTGGTGCCAGCGTTAAGCATGAACATTATATCTGGATCTTGTTTAATGCGAGACGATTATTCATTTAAATCAGAGAATAATGGTTGTTCTATTTATATGAGTAATATCTTTTATGGTCATGCACCCTTGAAGAGTGGTCTATTTTTGTTGAATCTCGATAGTAGTGATACACATATTCATAATATTGAAACCAAAAGATGCAGAGTTGATAATGATAATGCAACTTATTTGTGGCACTGCCGTTTGGGTCATATCGGTGTAAAGCGCATGAAGAAACTCCATACTGATGGGCTTTTGGAACCTCTTGATTATGAATCACTTGGTACTTGCGAACCGTGCCTCATGGGCAAGATGACTAAAACGCCGTTCTCCGGAACTATGGAGCGAGCAACTGATTTGTTGGAAATCATACATACTGATGTATGTGGTCCAATGAATGTTGAGGCTCGCGGCGGGTATCGTTATTTTCTCACCTTCATAGATGATTTAAGCAGATATGGGTATATCTACTTAATGAAGCATAAGTCTGAAACATTTGAAAAGTTCAAAGAATTTCAGAGTGAAGTGGAAAATCATTGTAACAAGAAAATAAAGTTTCTACGATCTGATCGTGGAGGAGAATATTTGAGTTACGAGTTTGGTCTTAATTTGAAACAATGCGGAATAGTTTCGCAACTCACGCCACCCGGAACACCACAGCGTAATGGTGTGTCCGAACGTCGTAATCGTACTTTACCAGATATGGTGTGATCTATGATGTCTCTTACTGATTTACCGCTATCGTTTTGGGGTTATGCTCTAGAGACTGTTGCATTCACGTTAAATAGGGCACCATCTAAATCCGTTGAGACGACGCCTTATGAACTGTGGTTTGGCAAGAAACCAAAGTTGTCGTCTCTTAAAGTTTGGGGCTGCGATGCTTATGTGAAAAAGCTTCAACCTGATAAGCTCGAAACCAAATCGGAGAAATGTGTCTTCATAGGATACCCAAAAAAGACTGTTGGGTACACCTTCTATCACAAATCCGAAGGCAAGACTTTTGTTGCTAAGTTTGGATCCTTTCTAGAGAAGGAGTTTCTCTCGAAAGAAGTGAGTGGGAGGAAAGTAGAACTTGATGAGATAACTGTATCTACTCCCTTATTGGAAAGTAGTTCATTGCAGCAATCTGTTCATGTGACTCCTACACCAATTAGTGAGGAAGTTAATGATGATGATCATGAAACTTCAGATCAAGTTGATACTGAACCTCGTAGGTCAACCAGAGTAAGATCCGCACCAGAGTGGTACGGTAATCCTGTTCTGGAGGTTATGTTACTAGACCATGACGAACCTACGAACTATGAAGAAGCGATGGTGAGCCCAAATTCCGCAAAATGGCTTGAGGCCATGAAATCTGAGATGGGATCCATGTATGAGAACAAAGTATGGACTTTGGTTAACTTGCTCGATGATCGACAAGCAATTGAGAATAAATGGATCTTCAAGAAGAAGACTGACGCTGACGGTAATGTTACTGTCTACAAAGCTCGACTTGTTGCAAAAGGTTTTCGACAAGTTCAAGGGATTGACTACGATGCTTAAGTCTGTCCGAGTCATGTTAGCAATTGCCGCATTTTATGATTATGAAATCTGGCAACACTACTGGAATCAGCTAATTTGCCATCTGCCAGCTCTTTGCCGTCTGCTAGCTGACGGCAAAGAAGCTCTTTGCCATCAGCTAAACATAAGCAGACGGCAAAGAAGCTCTTTGCCATCTGCCAGCTCTTTGCCGTCTGCCAGCGGACGGCAAAGAATCTTTGCCGTCCGCTAGCAGACGGCAAAGAGTGTGGTGGCCCCCACCCCCCGCTCGTTTGAAAAAATCCTAACGGCCCACCTCTTTGCCGTCCGCTAGCGGACGGCAAAGAGGCAGAAAGGCGGACGGCAAAGGCTGGCGGACGGCAAAGAGGGCACTTGCCTAACGGCAGGTACCCCCCGCCCGTTACTCACTTCGTCCTCGCCTCGCCCTTCTCCTCCCACCCCGCCGCCGCCGCCGCCGCCCGCCGCGCGCCGCCGCCCCGTCGCCCCCGCCGCCCCGTCGCCCCCGCCGCCCCGTCGCCCCGCCGCCCCGGCTCCCCGCCGGCCCACCGCCCCGTCGCCCCCCCGCCCCGGCCCCCCGCCGCCCCGCACCCCACCGCCGCCCCGGCCCCCCGCCGCCCCGCGCCCCCCGCCGCCTCCTACACCGCCCCGCCCCAGCACCCCGCCGCCCCGGCCCCCGCCGCCCCGCCTCCTCCACCGCCCCGCCCCGGCCCCCCGCCGGCCGGGCCCCCGCCGCCCCGGCCCCCCGCCGGCAGGGCCCCCGCCGCCCCGCCTCCTCCACCGCCCCGCCCCGGCCCCCCGTCGCCGGCCCCTCCCCGACCCGTCGCCGCCCCCCACAGTGAGCCCCTCCTTTTTTTTTCTGTTTTTTTGTTTTTTTTTCTGTTTTTTTGTTTTTTTTTCTGTTTAGATAAGGTTTTTTAGTTTAAGTTTTTTCAGTTTAGAATTAATTATTTTAGGTTATTTAGTTTAATTAGTTTAGGTTTAATTAGTTTAAATAGTTTAGTTTTAATTAGTTTAGGTTTTTAGTTTAGGTTTAGGTTAAGTAGAAGGGGGAAGAAGAAGAAGAAGAAGAAGAAGAAGAAGAAGAAGAAGAAGAGGAGGAGGAGGAGGAGGAGGAGGAGGAGAAAGAAGAAGAAGAAGAAGAAGAAGAAGAAGAAGAAAAAGAAGAAGAAGAAGAAGAAGAAGAAGAAGAAGAAGAAGAAGAAGAAGAAGAAGAAGAAGAAGAAGAAGAAGAAGAAGAAGAAGAAGAAGAAGAAGAAGAAGAAGAAGAAGAAGAAGAAGAAGAAGAAGAGGAGGAGGAGGAGGAGGAGGAGGAGGAGGAGAAAGAAGAAGAAGAAGAAGAAGAAGAAGAAGAAGAAGAAGAAGAAGAAGAAGAAGAAGAAGAAGAGGAGGAGGAGGAGGAGGAGGAGGAGGAGGAGAAAGAAGAAGAAGAAGAAGACGGGGGATGGGAAGAAGTAGAAGAATGAGAAGAAGTAGAAGTAGTAGAAGAATGAGAAGACCCCCTGACCCCCCAACCCCGACACCACACCCCGACTCCACCCCGACACCCGACCCCCTAACCCCCTGACCCCGACACGACACCCCGACCCCCCGACCCCCTAACCCCCTGACCCCGACACGACATCCCGACCCCCCGACCCAGAAACAGCACCCCGACCCCGACACGGCACCCCGACACCGACACGGCACCCCGACACCGACACGACACCCCGACCCCCGACACGACACCCCCGACACCCCGACACACCGACCCCGAGACCCCGACCCCGACCCCGACCCCGACCCCGACACCCCGACCCCGAGTCTGACCCGACACCCCGACACCCCGACCCCGAGACCCCGACCCCGACCCCGACCCCGACCCCGACACCCCGACCCCGAGCCTGACCCGACACCCCGACCCCGACACCGACACGGCACCCCGACCCCGACCCGACACCCCGACCCCGAGACCCCGATCCCGACACGGCACCCCGAGACCGACACGACACCCCGACCCCCGACACCTCCCGAAAAGGTGTTCTTTGGCCTTCCAGAAGCCGACGGGGTCATATATTTGTGAATTATTAGTTAGGTCATATATCTTTCGATTTTGTTATGAAAAACATCATATATAATTGTGTTGATCGGGTAGTTTTAAATGTGCAGTTGTTTCATCGCTGCGAGGTTTGGTGTTCGACGACCTCGCCGTGCGTTTGACGAGCTCTGCCCCTTCGTTCGTGGGTGAGCACAAATGACATGTCCTCCTCCCCCATTAATTATTTGATCTATTCCGATGAAACTTGATAGCTAGATATATATGTGTCTTCAATCATCAGTATGCGTAACCAATATGTGTCTCCCGTTCGAAAGCGTCATAGTTATAAATATGCATGCATTTGCATATTTATAACCTTGATTCTTTCGAATTGTCCAACGCTATCCATGGACAGCCCGAGTATGTTTAGATTGGGTTCGTTTTCCCATATGCTTTGCTCCGGATCCGACGCATAAATTTCGTCAGTGCCTCCCCTGTTGTTCTCCGGGTACACATCCTCTCTGTTTATTGCAGAGACGTGTATCAGGAGAACAGCGGGGAGGTGCTGCCGAAATTTTGCGTAGGATCCGGGGCATAGCATGGGAAAATGAACCCAATCTAAACATACTCAGGTGGGATTAGGACCTACCATTACCTATTAGAGTGTAGGTTGCATGGACGTAATAAAATTGACAAAGTAGATCAACTGATGAATACATACATGGTGAATTATATATATATATATTTGTTGTGTGTCTAGTAGCTCTGAAAGTCAAGATGAGTGATCGTGCGTGGATGTACACCTGTCACACTGGTCAGAACAAATGGAGCACTGAATGGTTCACAAAAACCAAGGGGTTTGTGCGAGCCGCATTTGCAAATGGCCAGAGGAAAACCTGGTGCCCCTGTTTACGGTGCGGCAATTGGGAAGAGGTCAGAGGCTGAAATGGGCAAACACCTGCAGAAGAGTGGTTTTACGCCCGATTATACGGTGTGGACATTTCATGGTGAGTCTGCCCAACGTGACCGAGCTGAGGTGGATCGTCGTCGCACCGACGAGCATGGTACCGGGATGGAAAACATGGTGCAAGACTTTGATGATGCTCGGGATTCGGACGAGGAGATGGAGGAATCTGCAAAGGCCTTCAATGAAATGTTGGAGTCTTCAAAACGTCCGCTCCATGAGCACACTGAGCTTTGTCAGTTGGATGCCATCTCACAAGTAATGGCTCTGAAGGCTCAGTTTAACTTGGGCAGAGAATGCTACGATGCAATGATGACTGCTCTTATTCCTGGATATTTCATACAGTCGATACGTCGCCTTATTCTCGTATGGAGCGGTGATCCAAAAGGATTCTGTCGAAGAGTATGAGCTTCTCGCAAAGCAAGGTGGCGGCTATCCCGGTTTCATCTCTTGGTTCAAACAAACGGTAATTTCTATTAGACTTGTAGGCTAATTTGTAGGCGGCTATCCCGGTTTCATTCGCTAATTTGTGCGTAATGCAACAATCCTTTCATATTAAACTTGTAGGCTAATTCAGAGTCTATGGACGCCGAATTGAGACAAGTCGCTAATGGTTTTGACTATAATGTCCGTTCATTTGACAAATACGACATCAACGGGTATCGCTTTCGTACCTATGGCAAAGAGCTATCTATGGCCGACCGAAAGTCTACAAATTGTTGTGTATCTGCTATCGGCGAAGGAGGTACCGAGTATTATGGGAGAGTTGAAGCAATTTATGAAGTTCTATTCTATGGTGAAAACCCACCGAATGTCGTAGTATTCAAATGTTATTGGTTTCAGCCGAAGGAGACTAGAAGAACTCATGAACATATAGGGCTAGTTGAAATCAACCAAAGCACCCATTTAGATGTTCCTGATGTCTATATTACGGCTCAACAAGCGACCCAAGTATTCTATCTACCGTGGGCCTGCCAAACTAATCCAAATCTGAAAGGTTGGGATGTCGTTTATGAAGTGCCGCCACGTGCTAGACTATCTCCCCCAAAGGAAGAGGATTATGAACCTCACATTAACCCAGACACATATGAAGGAGAATTCTTCCAAGAGACACGTCTTTCCAAAAAGCGTTTCAAGAACCGCTATACTTCACCCCAAAACATTGAAGTAGACAGCGACAGTGAATCCGACATCACCCCAGAGGAGGAACAAGAAGAGTCGGAACAAGAAGAGGTTACTGCTGCGGATGACCTGTCATTGCTTGACCGATTATGTCAAGGTGGCCTTGCACATGTTGATGCCACTGAACCCTATGAGCCCGTCATTGATTATAGTGATGATGATGATTATGCATTTATTGATGATACTGATCGAGATTATTAGTAGTGTCAGGTATTAAATTTTTTAATGTTGTACTTGATGATCATACACTTAAGTGATACACGTATTATTATTCATGTCGGTCTTTTTTTTATGTTGTACTAATTTTGTTTACTGTTTGTCATGGCAGGTGTTGAAAGATGGTGGGCGCTGGTCGGGAGGGCGCAAGGCCCCTTCTTCCTCGGCGCGTGGTCTGAGGTCTTCGATTCCAGACGTACCTCTTCGCCGAGCGTTGCTGGACAGTATGTCCACACCGCCGGGCCCTTCTTCGTCGACCGCGGTGCCCAGCAGGGGACGAGGTAGGAAGAGAGGAGGTGGGGCACGTGGTCGCGGGAGAGGAGGTAGGGTGACTGCTAGGGCGCCTTCCTCGCCGCCACCCCCAGCTGTTTCACCCGAGCACGTGACTACTAGGGTGGACTCGTCCGAGGAGGAGGCTACACGGACTCCGGTCCACGAGCCTCCGGTCCACGGGTCTTGGGCCCACGAGCCTCGGGTCGACTGGCCTTCGGCCCACGAGAGTTCGGCCCACGAGACCCCGGAGGAGCACACGTCCGGATGGGGTACCTGGCCGGATCAGCCCGAGGAGCCGAGTGGCCATGCTGATCATGGCGGGGAGCCGACTGATCTTGAGGAGGAGGGTGGCACCGTCTACCAGCGTGGTGCTACACGGCTCCCGTCCGTGCCGGCGACCCGCGAGCAGAGGTGGTTGATCTTCCCTGATGGGGAGAGGTACGTAAGTGCATTTAATATTTTTGTACCTTCTGCATTCACGTTTCTACAAATAACTAATGCGTTGGCCTTGTCATGCTACAGGGGTTGGGACCACCATCATAGTGTCCGCCGGCCCAACTCCGTCCTTGGAGTTCTTTGCCGGCAAAACTTCCCGGGGTTTGTCACGTTGCCTGGTGAGGGTCGGCTTCCAGAGCTTGGGTTGAGCTGGGAGCACTACATGGCTGCCCCGGCCCCGCCGGATGTCATTATCGACGGTGTCGTGTGCGACACGAGGGCAGACATGGTGATCAGGACGTTCTGGGTAATTTCTCCTTTACACATTTCAAAATCTTCAACTAGCTAGTTATTAATTGTACTAATCAATATTGTATCATTTGATTGCAGACATTCTACAGGTGTGAGGAGGGATACGAGGAGGACAGCGCAAATGTTATCCAGAACGTCTGCAAGCGCCTACTCCAGAACTTACGGCACGAGGCTCGGGTGTAGGCTGTTCGAGACTACTACGCCTTGCGTGGTATCAAGAAGACCAAGCCGGCGTGACGCGATAAGTTCTTGAGTAAGGAGCAGTACATGAAGGTAATTCTTAAGGCCTTCTACTTAAGTTTCTATTTGCTAACTTAGGCGCCTCCGTGATGGTGTGCGGATCGGATGGATTGTTGGGAGGTGTTGGTTGATGAGTGGTGCTCAGAAGAATGGCTAGCCCTCCACAACCAGGCCAAGGACAAACGTGCCCAAATGGAAGGTGTGCCACACCATCAAGGCAGCTCCAACTTATATCAGTTCGGGCGCAACTGGGTATGTGGTTTGCTTCATGATTCATGCAATTCATTCATCATGCTAGCTTGAGCCCTTTAATTACTAATTTTCATTGTTTCTCTCTTTCAGGCACGCTACAATAAGGCGGATAAGGTGCCAGAGGTGTACGACCTGTATGCCATGGCCCACAGTGGCTCTTTCAAGAAAGTCAAGGCTTTCTCTCAGTCTGACCTCGATGATGCAAACAACTTCACCAACATCTCCTCCCACAACAAGCTCGTGAGATATAGAGATGAGGGGAAGGCGAGGAAAGGGGAGGACTTTAACCCGAGCCAAGGTCCCATTGATCCAGAGCTGGTGATGATATCTGGTGGCGGGAGGTCCCATGGCTCCATAGCCATTGGAGATGGACTTATCCGTTGTCCTAGCACTCTCCCGGAGATCAAGGCGCGCCAGTCGAGCTCCGCTCCTGAGATAAGGCCTCGTGAACGGCCGGTGCAACTCGCCATCAAGGTTAGTGATACGTACTCAGTTATCTTTCTCCATTACATTGTGTGCACTTCCATCAATGATTACAAATGGTCATGTGAGTGGTGTTGCAGGCTGCTATACAGACTGAGAGAGATAGAACGGAGAAACTTCTGGCGGAGGCGGCGGAGAGGCAGCGGGAGATGGAGGAGAGGACGAGAAAGATGATGGAGGAGGAGAGGGCACGGAATGACATGCAGGCAAGGGCCATGTACGAGCTCCTTGTGGTAAGTTTCTTCTGCAGATTACTTGCTAGTCTTAACATTGGAGTCTCATTACTAACTAGTATGACTCTGTTCTGAAAACCAAATGTGCAGTCTGTGTGCGAGAAGTCCGGTCAGCCCGCTCCGCCGATGCCAGTGATTGCTCCTGGGAGCACGGTGAGTTTAGTTTGAATGGACATTACTTGGTAGTCTTAACATTTGAGTGTCGTAATGCTAACGAGACATTGGAAATGATCTTTGGTGCAGCTTAACTCCAGAAACGCATCGTACGATGTAGGGGAACGCAGCAGAAAACAAAAATTTTCCGACCTACGCACCAGCCCAGGACCACTATGGAGACTGCATACATGGTTTGATCTTTTTCGTTACCGACTCGTAGTGCAGCGGGAAGTAGAGTCGATGACGATCGGCGGTGCAGATCCCCGCAGCTAGGATTTACAACCTCCCAACCGCGAGGATGTATACCCTCATCTTCTCCTCAGACAGCTCTCCGGGAGGCGGTCGAACAACCCCCCGGACGGTGTCGCGGACAGCCCTTCGGGAGGACCTTCGAAACTCGAACGGTCACTCGGACAGCCCTTCGGGAGGACCTTCGAAACTCGGACGGTCACACGGACAGCCCTTCGGGAGGCACTCACGAACTAAGACCGAAACTACGATCTCTCTACAGAGTTGCACACATACGGTGTCATCTATCCGGCAGGGCTTCGCCGTCCAGAACTAGTTCCTGCCGGAACCCAGACAGCCTTACGGCTCTACGAAACTCTTTTCGTGGGAGGGAGAGAAGAAGCCAGATAATGCATGGCATGTGTATGAGAGCAAGGGATGAGTGTGGAGGGCTGCCCCTCCACCTCTATTTATAGGAAATCCCAAGGGGGTAGGGTAGTTTCACAAAAAACCCAAAATGCACATGAATGAAGTCCTTCCACAAGGACCTAGGAGTGAAACCAAGGAACAAGAGGGTCCCCAAGTGGGATACCCCATGTGGCCGGCCACACCCTCATGAGGGGCCCAAAAAATGGCTCCTATCCATCCATGTCATCCCCAAGATCTTTTGGAGCAAAGCCCCAAAAGGTGGCTTTCCATAAAGTAACCATAAAGCTGATTTTCACTATTCACGACGACATTTTTCAGCGTCTGATCGAACTGAAAATATTTATGTGGGCTAAGAACATTTCCAGTACCCACTAAAATGATTTTCAACGCGTTCCGAAACAATTCCGGTTTTAGTGATTTTCATCTGCGAAACGCATCTGATGTGGCTCCGGCAGCTCCAGAACATTTCCGGTTTTTATCTCAGAAAATTCCAAAAAGCTTCCAGAATGATTCTGGCATCCTCCAAGAATTATCAGGCATGTGCCGAAACCAATTTGACTTAATGGTGTATCCCGAAACAACTTTTCGGTATCATCGAAACTTATCCGATGACCTCTCTCTGCGGTACGATTCCGCTGTCCGAAACTTTTCGGTGTCCGAAACTTTTTCGGTGATTTTCTCTCAGACTCCCTGTCTAGTATTCAGCAGATAGATGACCCTTAAGTGTGTGACCCTATAGGTTCGGTGAAGTATAGACATGACCCGGAACCCCTTCCAATCAATGATCAACATCGGAGCCGTGGACACCCATATTGACCCCTATACCCACACGAATAAATATTCGAGTGAACCTCCAGTTGCCGTGTGCTATTCCTGTTGCTTCGCGATATGTTATAAATACCCGAGGTGAGACATGTTGGCATTCCCGTGGATCAACAACTTGTCCACTATGCTAGTTACCTCGTTACCGGTATTGTTCTCTTTTCTCGTTATCGTGTTCCGGCATCCCCGTGATCAAATCACAAAGTGTCTGGCCAGACGATGATGGATACCGTAACACCGAGAGGGCCCAGAGATATCTCTCCATCGTCGGAGGAGCAAATCCCAATCTTGAGCTATCAAGTTACTTGACACACTTTTCCATGAACCCGTAAGCCGCCGTAATAGCCACCCAATTACGGATGACGTTTAACAAACCCCAAAGTTCATGAAGCAAACATGAAGAAACTCGATACTCTCATGGTCTAAGGAATCATGCAAACGTTAACCATCTCTGTGTTATGTACCAATAAACTTGTGACGAATGAATCTCATAGCATAACATCATGCCGGGTCGATTCAACACAAATGTTCTCTCAACATTATGCCCTCAAGGTTGCTGACATAGACATGCCCATGATCAGGAAAACATAACCATCATGCAACACTTGAGCTAGTCTTAGAGGCCAGACTAGGAATACATTTAACCGTTTATTATTCCACACGTGCATATGAGTCTTCCTCCGAGCCTCGTGGTTATTGCAGACTCGAGAACCATAGCAGTTATAGCATGGAACATAAACATAATTATGAACTCGAAGATAAATAATATCATTTATTATTGCCTCTAGGGCATATCTCCTACAGACTCCCACTTGCACTAGAGTCAATAATCTAGTTAATGCTAATGCACTTTACACCTGTGGCACACCGGTGTAAATATGCTTCGCTTGTGGTATAGCCTGATGTCCAACGGATCTGACGACTTCAGTTCCGTGTGTATCTTTGCATGTCCTCGCGTTTTCACGTTTTCACAAAAATTCATATTTTGTGTGGACTTGGCTTTGTATGTATGTGAATCACAGGTCGAACCTGGATTCCTCAGACTGAGTTATGGAGCAACTACCTGCAGTAGTGTCCCATTGTCAAAAGCCATCTTGGAACTATACTAAGTTCATGAATGAACTATATGATTCAACATCTTCTTTGTCGCTTCTAAAGCGTCAACATACTTAGCCCTTGTTACAGAATTCGCCACAGTAACTAGTTTGAACAAGTTCCAACTAACTGTGCCACCACATTGTGTGTTACACAAAACCCTTAACTTAAATCGAAATCGCACGGTGAAAAGATGAAGACTATCGATGTAACATTTTACAACGAACTCTTCATGATCTCCGCTTGCAAGAAAACATATCATCAGTACTTACTCTAGTACTCAATGACATCTTTCACTGTTGTCCCACGATCAGTACTTTGATCACTTTAGTATCCATACTCGCAACACCTTGGGAGTATCGGACATATCTGGTTGTTCTACATACCATGGAATACATGATTAATCCAACCACAAAAGTGTGTGGAATCTGCATCATGTATTTTACTCATCAGTGTTTTGGGACACCGAGTCTTGCAAAAACTCCTTCCATGTGACTTTGGCAAGAATCACTCCTTGGCGTTTTAAATGCTAAAAGGTTTTAGCATCTTGTCAATATGTATTCATTGCTTAGCCCCATTAGGTAAATCTATCTCCATAGATCATCATGCCTAATATTGAGGCTATTTAGCCTAAGCACTTCATCGAAAAACTATTTTCAAATGAAGTCCTAATTCGTGTCAAGAAATTTATTTCCAATTACCAATGTGCCAAGCACATAAGGTTTTTAGAAATATTATTACGCTCCCACTTACTTTCTTGAATTACAAGCATCTTCGTTACCCATTGATGAAGTCAAAACCCCTTTGACCATTTCATCAAAACACGAAGATTCCAACTCCATTTTGCTCTCTTCTGTCCATTGCTGGAACTCTGAAGTTTGCATACCTACTAGCATCCTCTAGATCGACAAGTTCTTTGGACTGTATCATATACAAGTCCTAGCTTTCATTTCCATCAGATGGAAATCCTTTTATCATCCATGTTTCATATCTCATGATTGAAATATGTATTAATTGCTAGTTCAACCCGAACCGACTTTAAGCATCGCTACGATGAAAACAACCTCATCGTAGTCAACTCTTGAACTTGTTATTTCAACAAGTCGAGCTTTATGGATAAAACATTTTTATCCATATCAGTTTTAAGTTCCATAAATATTCGTTAGACTCTAAGTCTTCCGAAAGGTGTATCAAGGTTTTAATCTTGAATCACTTATATGGAAACCAACTTGGGTTGTATTGGCATTTAGCCAATTCCGGAGTCAGGGCCCATCAACGCTTCCTTGTGTATCGTAGGTATAATGTTGTCTAACAACAATATCTCGTTTGCGCACCTGAGAGGTTTGCACGAGCCTTGCCTACGTGGTTCAGCTGCAAGTTCGACCGAAGTTCATACATTTTATTGTAGAGACTTCCGTATCAGTCGCAGTAGGAAACTCTGGAATTACTTCCAAGGTCTCTTTCCTTTGATCTGATGACTTAGATACTGTTTATCTCGTCGAGTTGCACTATTCTCCCACTCACCTTTTTGAAAGAACCATTCTCTTTAAAAGCACACCGTTTCGCGGCAAAACTATTTGCCTCGGTATAGTGAGGGAGGAATACCCAACATTTTGGTATAACCTACAAAGTAGCACTTGTCTGATTTGGAATAGGTTTGTAACCTTTTACACAAGCCCCATATTCCAAATGTTAAGAAAAGATATAACATGGTTGGGCGTACCATACCATGGCTTCATTTCAACAGACCCGATGTAACTCTTTTCAGTGTAAAAGCCGCAGTCTCTAAAGCATCACTTTAAAAGGGATAATGGCAAATTTATTTATGTCATCTTTGACCTTACCATGTCATAAATGGTTTGATTACATCTCCACGGACTTTCCACTTGCAGTAGTGTTCCGGGAGGTGCAAGTTATGAAACCCCTTTCACAACTCATCAGACATTCGCTAAACATGTAACTCAAATATTCCTTTGTGCAATCAAATTGCAGAAACATAATTTTCTTGTTACAATAACTTCTACTTCATTTTTGAGAACCTTTCGAATGATTTCAAAAGATCCAGACTTACGTCTCATCAAGTAAATATCCATACATCTACTTGAGTCATTTCTGAAGATAAATAAATCCACCACTAACAACACTTATCGGACTACACACATCAAATGTATGATCACTAATAAGTTTGTTGTTCGTTCCTTATGGCCTGTGAACGGTATTTTAGTCACTTCACTTTTCGGAGGAAAGTTGCAAGTGTCAGATGATTCAAAATCAAAAAGACTTCAAAATCCATCATAATGGAATTTTCCATGCGGGTTTCTCCAATGTGACCAAATGTAGTGCCACACTTGTGTGGTATTCTTTTAGTCTTGCGACATTTAGCGTCAGTGTTATGGATGTATCATATTACCCTCAATATTCATAACATACGTCCCATCGATGATGGAAGTATGGCCCTTATGTTATTCATAATACTTAACAACAATTGTTGTTTTTATGAACAACTCTTTTGCAACAAACATTGTGCAATGGGCTAGAGTGTATGAAACTCTAAAATGAATTATGAAAAGTAAACCCAGAGGTATTGTATTATTATAAATATTCATAACATACATCTCATTCATAATGAAAGTATGGCCCTTGTGTTATTCATAACATCGAACATAAAAAGTTCTCTTATGAACAACCTTCTTGCAAGATGCCTTATGCAATGGGATAGAGTTTGTAAAACTCTAAATGAATTATGAAAATAAATACAGACGGCAATACACCGATGGAAGGTATAGTAACATTTACTATGTTCCATGTGTATACCTTAACCTCATTTCTAGCTAGTCTTTCATGCCATAGTAGTTCTTACATCGAGTTGCAACAGACTGCAATCGAGCGGGCATTTTTGTGATGAACTCACAATACCCAAGAATTAGTGATTAACATGTTTAACCATAATTCGCAAGAACTATATCTTTGACCAGCCTTCTATACATCAAAAACTTGTATGACATTCATACATGAGCTAGATATTCCAGTCTTCTTTCCTTTTGCCTTTATACTTCTAGCAGTTTAACTTTTAGTATTTCTCCTACTCTCAAAAGAAGCACCCAACTTAAGAGTGGCATTAGCCCCGGACTTCCTAGGCGTGTAAGTCATACTAACACCCTTTGGACACTTCCTTTCTTTAAGTTGTTGTTTTATTCACCTTTCATTATATGACAGGTGTTCTTCTGGATCCCTTTCCCAACAGTCAAATGCATAGTAAACACTTTTACTAATACTTGCAAACAAACATTGCTTTGTTTGTATCTGAAAATAATTTTCAGTTCCATGAATATCATATAACTATCCCAACTTTCGAAGTTGGGTTTCATGGAAGCAAACATATTCCACTTGACCGTAACAGAATTCTAGCTTTTGGATCAAAGGACGAGAGTCACATGATCCATAGCATTAGCGGGAGGATACGGAAAGCATGCGATAGGACAATGTCCTTCTCGGCACTTTTGAGGACAATCCTCATATTACGTTACCAATCGTAAAGGGTTAACCAGATATTTAACAGCTATTCAATTTTAATAGGGAAGGTGGAAATGCGAGCCATTATTCTACAACTATTATGCAAGAAACACTTAGACAGTGTTCATAATTAATTGCACTGAGAATTAAACATGTTAATTCAACAGTGCGCTCCCACTCAAATCAATATCTCTCACAATTAATTTTGAGTGATACAAGATCCAGACTTCAATTCATCGCCATAGAATCATCATCTCATAACGGGAATTTTAATCGGTAGGCCAACTTGCCGATCACATCTCTATGTGACTCTTGCTCATCTTTCGATGCGTGTGTTCCGAGCTCAGGACGATCCTGCCATGAACGTCAAGACAACCAAGTGATCTTGCTGCGAGGTCTGACCTCACCCGCCTCACACTTCTCTAATCGTTCGTACCCATGCATCCATGGCGCACCCCGAAAAGATAGGTGCCGTGACGGTGCTACACTTGGGAGAACACTAACTACTTGATATTTTAAGTGAGAGATCACCCTAATAAAAGCGACTACCGCACAATCAAGAAGGGTGCATCATAAGGGATAAACATCTCAGGCAATTCATAATAGCATGATATGGTATAGCCCTTTCTGACGGAGAAGTATTTCATTTCTTCGTCTTCGGCATTCGCGTCGGTGTTCACCTTCGCGAAGATTGCCACCACCTTGTTGATGCACCAGATAATATTGCTATCTCTATAGCTAACAAAATAATGCATTACAACAAGGTTGACACGCAGGTCATTAAAGTGCAATCATATGGCTCCAGCCATCATGCCGAATCATGACACGCAGGTCATGTTAATCAAATTACATCATATAGTCATCTCATACATAATCGAATTAGTATGAGCACTGCTATACCACATCACATGCACATCCTGCAAAACCAAGTTAGACGCCTCTAATAGGTTTATGCAAAATTTATTTTACGTGGCTTCTAAGGTTTTGACTTAAACCGCAGCTACCAACGTTTTATCATCAAGTATGATTATTCAAGTTGCTACATTAACATCTCGGGGTGTATGAAACACGAGATAATTAAATCTCGAGCCCCATACTAAACTTCGTCATACGCATGACCCCCATGCAGATAATATCTGCAATGCCCTTTCATCTGCGAATTTCATCTTTCTTTTGACTACGGCAGAACCCAAAGAACTGATAGCACTTCCATGATCAATCAGGATCACGGATTGCCAGAACTTTGTCAAATTCCACCATGCTGTCTCGAGATTGAGCAAACGCAAATTCTAGGGAAGCAACAAGAACCTCGGGTAACAGATTTCATCTGTCACCCGCATAAATAATTTTCAGCAATAGATCTCATCTACTACCTAATTATATTATGCAATACGCATACATCTCCATGTATTCTAGATCGAAACCTGCATCTACGCATAGCACGGCTCTTGATGCCACTGTAGGGGAACGCAGCAGAAAACAAAAATTTTCCGACCTACGCACCAGCCCAGGACCACTATGGAGACTGCATACATGGTTTGATCTTTTTCGTTACCGACTCGTAGTGCAGCGGGAAGTAGAGTCGATGACGATCGGCAGTGCAGTACCCCGCAGCTAGGATTTACAACCTCCCAACCGCGAGGATGTATACCCTCATCTTCTCCTCAGACAGCTCTCCGGGAGGCGGTCGAACAACCCCCCGGACGGTGTCGCGGACAGCCCTTCGGGAGGACCTTCGAAACTCGAACGGTCACTCGGACAGCCCTTCGGGAGGACCTCACGAACTAAGACCGAAACTACGATCTCTCTACAGAGTTGCACACATACGGTGTCATCTATCCGGCAGGGCTTCGCCGTCCAGAACTAGTTCCTGCCGGAACCCAGACAGCCTTACGGCTCTACGAAACTCTTTTCGTGGGAGGGAGAGAAGAAGCCAGATAATGCATGGCATGTGTATGAGAGCAAGGGATGAGTGTGGAGGGCTGCCCCTCCACCTCTATTTATAGGAAATCCCAAGGGGGTAGGGTAGTTTCACAAAAAACCCAAAATGCACATGAATGAAGTCCTTCCACAAGGACCTAGGAGTGAAACCAAGGAACAAGAGGGTCCCCAAGGGGGGATACCCCATGTGGCCGGCCACACCCTCATGAGGGGCCCAAAAAATGGCTCCTATCCATCCATGTCATCCCCAAGATCTTTTGGAGCAAAGCCCCAAAAGGTGGCTTTCCATAAAGTAACCATAAAGCTGATTTTCACTATTCACGACGACATTTTTCAGCGTCTGATCGAACTGAAAATATTTATGTGGGCTAAGAACATTTCCAGTACCCACTAAAATGATTTTCAACGCGTTCCGAAACAATTCCGGTTTTAGTGATTTTCATCTGCGAAACGCATCTGATGTGGCTCCGGCAGCTCCAGAACATTTCCGGTTTTTATCTCAGAAAATTCCAAAAAGCTTCCAGAATGATTCTGGCATCCTCCAAGAATTATCAGGCATGTGCCGAAACCAATTTGACTTAATGGTGTATCCCGAAACAACTTTTCGGTATCATCGAAACTTATCCGATGACCTCTCTCTGCGGTACGATTCCGCTGTCCGAAACTTTTCGGTGTCCGAAACTTTTTCGGTGATTTTCTCTCAGACTCCCTGTCTAGTATTCAGCAGATAGATGACCCTTAAGTGTGTGACCCTATAGGTTCGGTGAAGTATAGACATGACCCGGAACCCCTTCCAATCAATGATCAACATCGGAGCCGTGGACACCCATATTGACCCCTATACCCACACGAATAAATATTCGAGTGAACCTCCAGTTGCCGTGTGCTATTCCTGTTGCTTCGCGATATGTTATAAATACCCGAGGTGAGACATGTTGGCATTCCCGTGGATCAACAACTTGTCCACTATGCTAGTTACCTCGTTACCGGTATTGTTCTCTTTTCTCGTTATCGTGTTCCGGCATCCCCGTGATCAAATCACAAAGTGTCTGGCCAGACGATGATGGATACCGTAACACCGAGAGGGCCCAGAGATATCTCTCCATCGTCGGAGGAGCAAATCCCAATCTTGAGCTATCAAGTTACTTGACACACTTTTCCATGAACCCGTAAGCCGCCGTAATAGCCACCCAATTACGGATGACGTTTAACAAACCCCAAAGTTCATGAAGCAAACATGAAGAAACTCGATACTCTCATGGTCTAAGGAATCATGCAAACGTTAACCATCTCTGTGTTATGTACCAATAAACTTGTGACGAATGAATCTCATAGCATAACATCATGCCGGGTCGATTCAACACAAATGTTCTCTCAACATTATGCCCTCAAGGTTGCTGACATAGACATGCCCATGATCAGGAAAACATAACCATCATGCAACACTTGAGCTAGTCTTAGAGGCCAGACTAGGAATACATTTTACCGTTTATTATTCCACACGTGCATATGAGTCTTCCTCCGAGCCTCGTGGTTATTGCAGACTCGAGAACCATAGCAGTTATAGCATGGAACATAAACATAATTATGAACTCGGAGATAAATAATATCATTTATTATTGCCTCTAGGGCATATCTCCTACACACGATCCTTCTCCAGGTAGCGGCACTAGCCACCCCGCTCCTACACCTCCCTGATCACGGTAAGTTTCTCTAGTGTTTTGCTTAACAAATGCATAAAGACCTAGACTTAGCTTTATTTCCTCCAATATGCTTACCATAATGACCTAGAGTTAGCTTATTTTCCTCCAAAATGACCCATTTTACCTAGGTTAGCTTATAAATGATGTAGTTCATCCAAGTTAGCTCAAAAATGACCCATTTTACCTACATTAGCTCCTAAATGATCCATTTTACCTACGTTAGCTTTAAAATGGCCCATTTCACCTAGGTTAACTCCAAAATGACCCATCTTACCTAGGTTATCTCATAAACGATCCATTTCAACTAATTTAGCTCATAAACGATCCATTTGACCTAAGTGAGCTAAAAAACGATCCATTTCACCTAAATTAGCTCTTAAATGATCCATTTCACCTAAGTTAGCTCAAAAAGATCCATTTCAACTAAATTAGCTCTAAAATGACCCATTTTACGTAGATGAGCTCCTAAATGATCCATTTTACCTACGTTAGCTTTAAAATGACCCATTTCACCTAGGTTAGCTCCAAAATGACCCATTTCACCTAGGTTAGCTCCAAAATGACCCATTTCACCTTACTTAGCTCAAAAACGATGCCCTTCACCTTAGTTAGCTCATAAACGACCCATTTCAACTAAGTTAGCTCATAAATGATCCATTTCAACTAAGTTAGCTCATAAACAACCCATTTCAACTTAGTTAGCTCATATATGATCCATTTCACCTAAGTTAGCTCATAAATGACATATACTTCTTGTTCTAGTCTTCTTCTTGTTCTAGTCTTCTTCTTGTTCTAGTCACCTATTTCTAACTTTCTTATTTACCATTTTGCAGATTTCATTCACTTGATGGAAGCTAGCTTGCTATGATGGAGTGCTTGCTTTTCCTTTGATGAAACTTTGCATTGTATCTAGCTTGCTATCTTCATGACACTTTGCATTGTAATATATATATGGATGGAACAATGTGTATGGATGGAACTTCCTTATGTATGAACAATGTGTATGGATGAAACTGATGTGATATGTGATATGAAACTTATGTGCTGGATATGTGTTGGATATGTGCTGGATATGTGATATGAAACTTATATATTTTCTGTGCAAATTGTGGGATTTAATAAAAAACAGAAAAAACAGACAATATGCAGGCTCTTTGCCGTCTGCCGCGGACGGCAAAGAAGCCACGTGGCAGCCAACTGTGCTTCCTGGGAGCTGACCCATTTGGTCAGTTTGCCTACAGTGGCAGACGACAAAGACTTTGCCGTCCGTGGCAGACGGCAAAGAACCTGCACTTTGCCATCAGTGGCAGACGGCAAAGAACCTGCCATCTAGTGACGTGTAGATGACATCATAAGGCGGACGGCAAAGACCAGAGAAATTTTGCCGTCTGCGGCGGACGGCAAAGGTCTGCCGTTAGCCACTTAACGGACTGACAGCGCAATTATTGCCGTCCGCCCTCTTTGCCGTCCGCCGCAGACGGCAAAGAGCCTTTGTCGTCCGCCACCAGGAAGCAGACGGCAAAGCAGCTGTTTACCGTAGCCTTCTTTGCTGGAGCCTTTTGCCGTCCGCGGCTGACGGCAAATGTCTTTGCCGTCCGCCTTTCGAGCCTTTGCCGTCCGCCATGGCAGACGGCAAAGTAGCTGTTTCCTGTAGTGCAAATGGATGTAAAAACTGCATTCTTGAATGAATTTCTGGAAGAAGAGTTGTATATGATGCAACCAGAAGGTTTTATCGATCCAAAGGGAGCTAACAAAGTGTGCAAGCTCCAGCGATCCATTTGTGGACTGGTGCAAGCCTCTCGGAGTTGGAATAAACGTTTTGATAGTGTGATCAAAGCATATGGTTTTGTACAGACTTTTGGAGAAGCCTGTATTTACAAGAAAGTGAGTGGGAACTCTGTAGCATTTCTGATATTATATGTGGATGACATATTGTTGATCGGAAATGATATAGAATTTCTGGATAGCATAAAGGGATATTTGAACAAGAGTTTTTCAATGAAAGACCTCGGTGAAGCTGCTTATATATTGGGCATCAAAATCTATAGAGATAGATCAGGACGCTTAACTGGACTTTCACAAAGCACATACCTTGACAAAGTTTTGAAGAAGTTCAAAATGGATCAAGCAAAGAAAGGGTTCTTGCCTGTGTTACAAGGTGTGAAGTTGAGTAAGACTCAATGGCCGACCACTGCAGAAGATAGAGAGAAGATGAAAGATGTTCCCTATGCTTCAACCATAGGCTCTATCATGTATGCAATGCTGTGTACCAGACTTGATGTGTGCCTTGCTATTAGTTTAGCAAGGAGGTACCAAAGTAATACAGGAGTGGATCACTGGACAGCGGTCAAGAACATCCTGAAATACCTGAAAAGGACTAAGGATATGTTTCTCGTTTATGGAAGTGACAAAGAGCTCGTCGTAAATGGTTACGTCGATGCAAGCTTTGACACTGATCCGGACGATTCTAAATCGCAAACCGGATACGTGTTTATATTGAACGGTGGAGCTGTCAGTTGGACAAGTTTTAAACAAAGCGTTGTGGCGGGATCTACGTGTGAAGCGGAGTACATAGCTGCTTCGGAAGCTGCGAATGAAGGAGTCTGGATGAAAGAGTTCATATCCGATCTAGGTGTCATACCTAGTGCATCGGGTCCAATGAAAATCTTTTGTGACAATACTGGTGCAATTGCCTTGGCAAAGGAATGCAGATTTCACAAGAGAACCAAGCACACCAAGAGACACTTCAACTCCATCAGGGATCAAGTCCGGGTGGGAGACATAGAAATTTGCAAGATACATACGGATCTGAATATTGCAGACCCGTTGACTAAGCCTCTTCCACGAGCAAAACATGATCAGCACCAAGGCTCCATGGGTGTTAGAATCATTACTGTGTAATCTAGATTATTGACTCTAGTGCAAGTGGGAGACTGAAGGAAATATGCCCTAGAAGCAATAATAAAGTTATTATTTATTTCCTTATATCATGATAAATGTTTATTATTCATGCTAGAATTGTATTAACCAAAAACAAAATACTTGTGTGAATACATAGACAAACAGAGTGTCACTAGCATGCCTCTACTTGACTAGCTCATTGATCAAAGATGGTTATGTTTCCTAGCCATTGACATGAGTTGTCATTTGATTAACGCGATCACATCATTAGGAGAATGATGTGATTGACTTGACCCATTCCGTTAGCTTCGCACACGATCGTTTAGTATTCTGCTATTGCTTTCTTCATGACTTATACATGTTCCTATGACTATGAGATTATGCAACTCCCGTTTATCGGAGGAACACTTTGTGTGCTACCAAACGTCACAACGTAACTGGTGATTATAAAGGTGCTCTACAGGTGTCTCCAAAGGTACTTGTTGGGTTGGCGTATTTCGAGATTAGGATTTGTCACTCCGATTGTCGGAGAGGTATCTCTGGGCCCACTCGGTAATGCACATCACTATAAGCCTTGCAAGCATTGCAACTAATGAGTTGGTTGCGGGATGATGTATTACGGAACGAGTAAAGAGACTTGCAGGTAGCGAGATTGAACTAGGTATTGAGATACCGACGATCGAATCTCAGGTAAGTAACATACCGATGACAAAGGGAACAACGTATGTTGTTATGCGGTTTGACCGATAAAGATCTTCGTAGAATATGTAGGAGACAATATGAGCATCCAGGTTCCGCTATTGGTTATTGAACGGAGACGTGTCTCTGTCATGTCTACATAGTTCTCGAACCCGTAGGGTCCGCACGCTTAACGTTTCGATGACGGTTATATTATGAGTTTATATGTTTTGATGTACCAAAGGTTGTTCGGAGTCCCGGATGTGATCACGAACATGACGAGGAGTCTCGAAATGGTCGAGACATGAATATTGATATATTGGAAGCCTATGTTTGGATGTCGGAAGTGTTTTGGGTGAAATCGGGATTTTACCGGAGTACCGGGAGGTTACCGGAAACCCCCAGGGACTTAATGGGCCTTAGTGGGCCTTGTGGAGAAGAGGAGAGGCGGCCATGGCACGGGCCACGCGCCCCTCCCCCCTAGTCCGAATAGGACAAGGAGGGGGGGGGGGCGGCGCCCCCCTTCCTTCTTCTCCTCCACTCTTTCCCCCTCCCAAGTCCTAATCCAACTAGGAAAGGGGGGGGGAGTCCTACTCCCGGTGGGAGTAGGACTCCTCCTGGCGCGCCCTCTCTCCTGGCCGGCCGCACCCCCCCTTGCTCCTTTATATACGGGGGCAGGGGGCACCCTAGAGACACAACAATTGATCGTTTGAACTTTTAGCGGTGTGCGGTGCCCCCCTCCACCATAATCCACCTCGATAATACTGTAGCGGTGCTTAGGCGAAGCCTTGCGTCGGTAGAACATCATCATCGTCACCACGCCGTTGTGATGATGAAACTCTCCCTCAACACTCGGCTGGATCGGAGTTCGAGGGACGTCATCGAGCTGAACGTGTGCAGAACTCGGAGGTGCCGTACGTTCGGTACTTGATCGGTCGGATCGTGAAGACGTATGACTACATCAACCGCGTTGTGCTAACGCTTCCGCTTTCGGTCTACGAGGGTACGTGGACACACTCTCCCCTCTCGTTGCTATGCATCACCATGATCTTGCGTGTGCATAGGAAAATTTTGAAATTACTACTTTCCCCAACAAATATATCTTGGATAATTTATTTTGATTGTAGGACACTTGGCCAAGAATGAGAGAATGTGACAATATTTGTAACATAATTTTTGTTATATCAAACTACTTCGATTCCATAAAGCATATTTTATTGTTATATATGGTCTAATGTTATATATAAAGCAAACTACATTAGTGATCTTTTCTTTTAACAGTTGACTCTTACTACAAAGCAAAATATTTTTTCTTTGATGATAGATTTTATTTTTTCGAACTAAAAATTCTGGCGTGACAAGAACAAGATCTCTGGATAATTCATGGTCACAAATACCTACCATGAGCCCATTGCAATACCGACTATTGCGTTCTTAGCCATGGAGGTTAACAAAGATTGGCCGCTGCGCCGTGGAGACCAACCGCCTCTCTGTGTGTGAACCCGCCTTCGACGGTGCAGACTAATGTTATGGCCTGCAAGTTGACTAGGCACCATGCAAAATGCGGGGCTATGATGAGGGCGAAGGTGTGTAGATCGACATCAATAGAGGGGCTTCGTAAGGGAAAGGGTGGGAGTAGAAGATCTTGACTCAATAGTTGGATAAAATATTTCTCAAAAAGGTGGATCAAAAAGTTGTGTAAAGGATTCGATATCACCTAGAACCCCACCTTTCCTTGTGTCTCCTATGCCTACATATGCTCGATGTGGTTTTTCTTTGAAAACAAAGGAAGAGAGAATGTTGTGCCACCGATTTTCTCACATATATACCATTGGGAGATTTTAGATAGTTTTCGGCACAAATAAGAGATAGAACAAGGGTTAATTATCTTTTTGCCCTCAGTGGTGTTCGTGTGCTCAGTTTTGCCCTCAGATGCGAATTGTGCTCAATTTTGCCCCTAGTCCGTGCGCACCGACTCGTTCCATGAACTCTGCCATAACCGTCAGGTCAACATTTTGACTCGGACCTTACAGGTGGGACCAGGCGGTAGAGATGGCCAATTCTATTCAGACTGTTGCACGCGTGGCTTGTGGGACCCAACATAGAGCCGTTGAGCAGAGAGCCGTTGCGGGTGTGCTATATAAGCGGGCGACACACATCGGCGGTGACCACGGCGACAGAGAGCACAACGGTGACCACGGCAAGAGAGAGAGAGCACGCCGGTGGGAAGCTAGCTGTGGAGGGCGCGGCCGCGTTGAGATCCCCTTCGGCTCCGAGCTCCATGTCTTCCTCAAGCTCCCGCGCCACCTCGTGGATGCAGAGTCGGGCGCGTGTGGACATGCCTGTCTTCGTCTGTTCGCGGTGCCGGGCGGGTGTTGATCGGAGGGTTTCTCACACACCGAGGAACCAGAATCGTCCATTCTACGTGTGCAGCGAGAATGGGGGAAGAATTGGGGCAATTGCACCATTTTCGTGGTCGGGATCTTTGAGCAATGGGTTGATCTGTTTGGTGTTCATGTAGGTGACATGCTTCTTTCTTTGGGTCGATGCTCTGGCCAAGACTCTGATGAATGAACCGCAAGAAGAGCATGAAGAATGGTTGCGCATGCTGCCACGAACGGCAGTGGCCGCAGCACGAGCTCCGGAAGAAGAGATGGAGGGGGAAGCACGCACTGACAGAGAGCTAGCTGTTGAGCTTAGGATGTTGAAGAAGAAGGTTAGGAAGCTTGAAGATCAAGCACTACCAATACCCACTGGTAATTGTATGGGAAACAACGTTTGGGCATTTGTAGGTATGGTAATCGCACTGGTTGTAATGTTGAAAATGTATGGAAAGGCATGAATTATGAAGGAATTTGTAATCTTGTAATTGTATGAGAAATTCACCTAGTTTAGATGTTGGTCAAAGTTGTTTGTTCAAATGTTGAAAAAAAGAGAAGAAGTGACCAACATTTAAATATGTTGAAAAAAAGGAGAAGAATGAGGAATTCAGAAACTTTTGATCAATGAAAATGCAGCTCTCTGCTCTGCCTTTCTGTCAAAAAAAAAGGTTGCTCTTGGGCCAAATTCAGAGCGTAGAGCCAAGTGCAGGCTAGACTAATGGGCCAACTGCATCCAATTAGGCCCATTCGGGGGTTCTCTTGCGTATTTTTCTGTTTTCTGTTCTGATTTAATTTAGGCAGTAAATCATAATGCTGAAACTTTTTGTGGAAGCTAATTGAATTATTCCAGAGCCAAACAATTAAGGCTAGAAATTTTTTGGAGCTGTTAACTAATCCAATTCAAAACACCATGATTTAAATCAAATACCAAAATGTCATGGAAAATGTGCCTCAGCTCTGGTAGAGGTAAGTGAACATTTTTTAAGGGCATTACATTGAGAAAAAAATAATTTGTCTAAAAAAATGAAGGGTGGAAAATGCCCAAAAAATTGGTGCGGCTGGGGACTTGAACCCAGGACCGCGTGGGTTTGTGGTGTTTAGGGATGCGCTGGTAACCGCTAGGACAAATGGCAAGACTTTGACATGGGTAGGGAAGGAAGGTATACATAGTGAGACTGTGAAATTTGTCAAAAAAAATAGTGAGACCGTGAATGTTTGCACACGCGTGAGAGTGATTTTCCTTTGTTTTGCACTGAAATTTTGGAGGGTTGGAAGGTTGAAAACGTATGTTTGCACTGCCACATGATTTTGGTTAGAGTAGCACTTGGTTTAGGGTTAGAAGGGAATAAATTTGCATGTTAGTTCATGACTTATTTTTTTTGAATGAAACAGAGGAGGGATTCTCACCCCCTCCGATTTTCATTAATGAAAACCACAAGTTCTCGAACTTCATGACTTGGTTTAGGGAAGAAATGATATGTTTGGGCACGGACATTATTTAACACACATAATAAACCCTAATAACTTAGATAAGATATAAGCATGATAAACGAAACATGATAACTTAGATAAGATAAACCCATAATAAACCATAATAAACGAAACATGATAAAAGCATGATAAGATAAAAGCATGATAACTTAGATAAGATAAAACCATAATAAACCACCGTACCATTACAATAACGGTAGTTCACGAATAGTTCACGGACACATGACACGACATGACACGACATAGAAAAGCAACAAAATAAAAAACAAAACATGACGAGCTTGACTCCGGGCTTGACCATCTTCTTCTTGACCTCCTTCTTCCACCTTGGCCGTGCGCGCCCCTTCAACACCATCTTCATCTTCACACCTCCTCCTCCTCGTCGTAGGGAAGGGAGTGCATCTGGCCTGGAGAGGGGAAGATGTGCTCGTAGTTGGTGAAGATGTTGTAAACGGTGAAGAAGATGGCCTCGCAGCCGCACCAAAAGACTTGGCCGAGGAGCTCGCGCGCGTCAAACAGGTTGGTGAAGGTGACCATGAACAGTAGGAGGAGGTTGTTATGCAATGTTGAATAACAATTTTAGTGATTTGCTACAGTAGAGTTTGATAAGGTTTTTGCATTGGTTTATACTAACTTATCTCACGAGTCCTTGTTGAGTTTTGTGTGGATGAAGCTTTTGAGATTTAGGGAGACCGTGATATGAGAGGAATTAAGGAGACACAAAAGCTCAAGCTTGGGGATTCCCAAGGCATCCCAAGATAATATTTCAAGAAGTCTCAAGCGTCTAAGCTTGGGGATGCCCCGGTTGGCATCCCACCTTTCTTCTTCGACGACTATCGGTTAGTATCGGTTGATCCTAAGTTTTTGCTTCTTCACATGATGTGTGCTATCCTTGAAATGTCATTTTATTTTCTTTAGCTTTGCTTGTTGTTTGAATAAAATACCAAGATCTGAAATTCTTAAATGTTAGAGAGTCTTCACATAGTTGCATAATTATTCGACTACTCATTGATCTTCACTTATATCTTTCGGGGTAGTTTGTCATTTACTCGTGTGCTTCACTTATATCCTATGAGTAAATGGTTGAATGATTTTAATGTCATAAATCTTAAATTATATATGTTTCATATGCCTTTCCCATGGGGAGTAATGCCTTCACATATAAGAAGTAGAGGTGGTAAATTTATTGAAGATTAGCAAACATTGTATTGGTCACTTGAACAATTCATGATAGAATATTGAAGGAAGAGAGATTTCAAATATAATACTATCTTGGACATCTTCTATGATTGTGAGCCCCATTAATTATTTTCAACCTGAGCAAATTAGTTGAAGTAGGACAAGGAAGACAACATAATGAGTTATGCTTGGGTATATTTGTATAAGTTATATTGTTTTGGATCCTCTAACATGTGGTGCTTGCTATTTAGAATCCTTTGCTAGCCAAAATATCTGTACTAAGCGGGAATACGGCTTGTGCATCCAAATTACTTGAACCAAGTTTCTTCCATGAGTGTCCACCATATCTACCTATATGTGGTATTTACCTGCCGTTCCAAGTAAATTTGCATGTGCCAAACTCTAAACCTTCAGATAATAATCTGTTTTGTATGCCCGAATTGCTCATGTAGCGACTACGGGTTAGCAGTATCTTCCATGCTAGGTGGGTTATTCTCACGATGAGTGGACTCCGCTCATCATTCACGAGAAAATGGCTGGTAACTGGGATGCCCAGTCCCATGATCAAAAGATCGAAATCAAATAAAAAATAATTGCAAACAAAACTCCCCCAGGATTGATGTTAGTTGGAGGCACCCGTTGTTTCGGGCAAGCCATGGATTGATGATTGTTGGTGGAGGGGGAGTAAAAATCTTTACCTTTCTGTTTGGGAACCGCCTATAATGTATGTAGTATGGAAGATATTGGAAACTCTTGGTCGTTATGTTGACAATGAAAGAATACCTCTCAAAATTATTTTCATCTTTGTTTTTGCTTCGAGCTCTGGCACCTCTGCAAATCCCTGCTTCCCTCCGCGAAGGGCCTATCTTTTACTTTTATGCAAGAGTCAGTAGTATTCCTTCTCATTCCAACCCACTCTTTAGTTGGCAAGCATCATGTGATGGAAAGATCTAAGCATATATGGCCATTCAAATATATTTGAGCATGAATTATTATTGTTGACATTACCCTTGAGGTAAAAGGTTGGGAGGCGAAACATTAAGCCCCTATCTTTCTCTGTGTTCGATGAATACTATTTGTTCTAAAAATATGCTTTGAGTGGTAGCAATCATGGAAGACTAAATGATTGTTGAGTATGTGAAGTTTGCTGAATCAAAGCTCTGACATAGACTCTTCCTGAAAATAAGATGAATTGCAATTGTTTGATGACTGAGAACATAGTTTGTTAGTTTTCAAGAAAGTTTATGATCTATACTTTAACATGTGAATAGTTTGTTACTTGATCATGCAAAGTTTTATGATATGAGCTACTGTTATGACATATATTGATGCTAGAAAAGGTGATTGAAATTATCATTGATCAAACTTATGCACCTGCTAGCATTCACACTTCATAAATTATTTCTTTTATCATTTACCTACTCGAGGACGAGCAGGAATTAAGCTTGGGGATGCTGACACGTCCCCAACGTATCTATAATTTATGAAGTATTCATGCTATTATATTATCCATCTTGGATGTTTTATGGGCTTTACTATGCACTTTTATATTACTTTTGGGACTAACCTATTGACCCAGAGCCAAGTGCCAGTTCCTGTTTTTTCCCTTGTTTCAGTGTTTCGAAGAAAAGGAATATCAAACGGAGTCGAAACGGAATGAAACCTTCTGGAGAAGTTATTTTTGGAAAGAAAGCAACCCGGGAGACTTGGAGTCCACGTCAAGAAAGCAACGAGGAAGGCACGAGGTAGGGGGCGCCCCCCCCCCGGGCGCGCCCTCCACCCTCGTGGGCCCCTTGTGGCTCCCCTGACGTACTTCTTCCGCCTATATATATCCATATACCCTAAAAACTTCGGGGAACAGAATAGATCTGGAGTTCCGCCGCCGCAAGCCTCTGTAGCCACCAAAAGTCAATCGGGACCCTGTTCCGGCACCCTGCCAGAGGGGGGAACCCTCACCGATGGCCATCTTCATCATCCCGGCGCTCTCCATGACGAGGAGGGGGTAGTTCACCCTCGGGGCTGAGGGTATGTACCAGTAGCTATGTGTTTGATCTCTCTCTCTTGTTCTTGATTTGGCACGATCTTGATGTATCGCGAGCTTTGCTATTATAGTTGGATCTTATGATGTTTCTCCCCCTCTACTCTCTTGTAATGGATTGTTTTTTCCCTTTGAAGTTATCTTATCGGATTGAGTCTTTAATGATTTGAGAACACTTGATGTATGTCTTGCCGTGCGTATCTGTGGTGACAATGGGATATCACGTGATTCACTTGATATATGTTTTGGTGATCAACTTGCGGGTTCCGCCCATGAACCTATGCATAGGGGTTGGCACACGTTTTCGTCTTGATTCTCCGGTAGAAACTTTGGGGCACTCTTTGAGATTCTATGTGTTGGTTGAATAGATGAATCTGAGATTGTGTGATGCATATCGTATAATCATACCCACGGATACTTGAGGTGACATTGGAGTATCTAGGTGACATTAGGGTTTTGGTTGATTTGTGTCTTAAGGTGTTATTCTAGTACGAACTCTAGGGTTGTTTGTGACACTTATAGGAATAGCCCAACAAATTGATTGGAAAGAATAACTTTGAGGTGGTTTCGTACCCTACCATAATCTCTTTGTTTGTTCTCCGTTATTAGTGACTATGGAGTGACTCTTTGTTGCATGTTGAGGGATAGTTATATGATCTAATTATGTTATTATTTTTGAGAGAACTTGCACTAGTGAAAGTATGAACCCTAGGCCTTGTTTCCTAGCATTGCAATACCGTTTACGCTCACTTTTATTATTAGTTACCTTCCTGTTTTTATATTTTCAGATTACAAAAACCTATATCTACCATCCATATTGCACTTGTATCACCATCTCTTCGCCGAACTAGTGCAGCTATACAATTTATCATTGTATTGGGTGTGTTGGGGACACAAGAAACTCTTTGTTATTTGGTTGCAGGGTTGCTTGAGAGAGACCTTCTTCATCCTACGCCTCCCACGGATTGATAAACCTTAGGTCATCCACTTGAGGGAAATTTACTACTGTCCTACAAACCTCTGCACTTGGAGGCCCAACAACGTCTACAAGAAGAAGGTTGCGTAGTAGACATCAAGGACCGGGACACGAGGGACGTTCTTCTTAGTGGTCGAGCTCGCGACGGCTTATACGCGCTTGATGTGCCACCAGTCTCTCAAGTTTTCAGTGGTGTTCGGGTGTCATCGTCGCAGTGGCACTCTCGCCTTGGCCACCCCGCTACTCCCATTGTGCGCCATGTGCTTCATCGTCATCGTCTTCCTGTTGAGTCGAGTAATAAGGAGTTTCTAGTGTGTGATGTCTGTTAACATGGCAAGAGTCATCAGTTGCCTTTTTCTGTATCAAGTCGTGTTGTCACTGCTCCTCTTGAACTTCTGTTTTCAGACGTGTGGGGCTATGCCCAAACTTCTGTTAGTGGTCACAACTATTATGTCAGTTTCATCGATGCTTTCAGTCGCTTTACTTAGATTTATCTTATTAAGCGCAAATCTGATGTGTTTCATGTCTTTATGCAATTTCAAGCACATGTTGAATGATTGCTTAAGCACAAGATTATCCATGTTCAGTCAGACTGGGGGGGGGGGGTGAGTATCGTAACCTTAACACCTTCTTTCAGAAGCTTGGCATCTCACATTATGTGTCTTGTCCTCATACACATCAGCAGAACGGTGCAGCTGAGCGCAAGCATCGTCACATAGTTGAAACATGCCTCTGTCCCGTTTCGGTTCTGGAGCGATGCTTTTGTTACTGCCTGTTTTTTGATAAACAGGATTCCCACACGACGTCTTCACATGAAGTCTCCGCTAGAAGTGTTGCTTAATGAAACTCAGATTACTCCCTCCTCAAAGTGTTCAGCTGTGCGTGTTGGCTGCATCTTTGCCCGTATAATAAGCATAAACTTGAGTATTGATCTAAACAATGTGTGTTTCTTGGGTACAGTCCTCTCCACAAAGGTTACAAGTGTCTTCACATTATGACAAATCGTGTTTACATTTCTCGTGATGTTGTGTTCGATGAGACTGTCTTCCCGTTTTCCACGCTCACATCACCCACAGATACTCCCGTCACTGAGTTGCACTCTTTTCCAGTTTTGCCTGATCAATTTGTGGATGCTGCATATTCTCCTCTGTTGTTGCCTAACCATGGTACAGGGACTGGATGAGGCGCTCGACTTGAGCTTCTGGATGATGATACGGCCACAACTGCGTCAGCTGCTGCTACGCCGGATGAGGCGCTCGACGAGGCTGCCCCCGCCACTACCCCGCTTGACCCCGACGTCGATCACGCGTGCATGTCCCATGCACGTGAATCCGACGGGGTGCCCGAGTCGCCTGGGCCGGCCGAACCTGCGGAGCTGTCGGCTGGGCCGTCTAGACCCGCGGCGCTATCCCCTGGGCCGGAGGCCTCGCAGGTCACCGAGTCTTCGTCGCCTGGTCCATCGACGCCGGTCACGCCCGGTCTATCTTCGCCGACCCTGACCGTGCCACCGGACTCGCCCGCCGGAGCGTCCTCCTCGCCGCTGATGAATAGTGGCTCCTCTGCTGTGGCAGTTCCAGCGCCATCTCCGCCTGTCATCCTGCGTCCCCATACTCGCAGCAAAAGTGGCATCTTCCAACCGAAGAAGCGCACTGATGGCACTGTCGTGTTGCTTGCGGCCTGTGTGGCGCATGCTGAGGCTGACCCTACGACTGAACCACGACATTTTCGAGCAGCGCTTGGCATCCCACATTGGCGTGCTGCGATGGAGCAGGAGATTCATGCTCTTCAAAGAAACAACACTTGGCGTCTTGTTCCACCTCCATCTGGTGTCAATATCATTGACTCGAAATGGCTATTCAAGGTGAAGAAACATGCTCATGGCTCCATTGAGAGGTACAACACACGCCTGGTTGCCAAGGGATTCAAACAACAGTACGGCATTGATTACGAAGACACATTCAGTCCTGTTATTAAACCAACTACTATTCGTGTTCTTCTCTCTTTGGCTGTTACTCGCAGATGGTCGCTTCGACAGCTTGACGTTCAGAATGCGTCAGCCGCCAGGTTTTGTTGATCCTGCTCAGCCACATCATTTGTGTCTCCTTGTCAAGGCTCTCTATGGTTTGAGGCAGGCCCCGCGTGCGTGGCATTCCCGTCTTGGCGCTGCTCTTCGTGCACATGGGTTTGTTCCTTCTACAGCAGACACGTCTCTGTTTATTCTTCAACGACCTGAGGTGACTATTTACATTCTGGTCTATCTTGATGACATCATCCTTGTCAGTTCGTCTTCTTCTGCTACGGATCGGCTTGTGTCCTCTCTTGGGGCTGAGTTTGCTGTTAAGGATCTTGGGAGACTGCATTATTTTCTAGGCCTCGAGGTTTTTCATTCTGATAGTGGCTTGACTCTTACTCAGAAGAAGTACTCTCAGGATCTTCTGCGTCGTGCAGGTATGTTGCAGTGCAAGTCTGCTACGACTCCCATGTCTGCCACAGACAAACTGACAGCTCTTTCTGGTGACTTGCTCTCTCCTGAGGATGCCACTGAGTACCGCAGCATTGTGGGTGGACTGCAGTACTTGCTCATTACTCGACCAGACATATCATTTGCAGTTAATCGTGTGTGTCAGTATCTTCATGCACCACGTGACTCTCACTGGTCAGCTGTTAAGCGCATCTTGCACTATGTTCGTCACACTGGTTCATATGGTCTCCATCTTCAGCCTGCACGTTCTGGACTGATCTTAGCATTTTCTGATGCGGATTGGGCTGGTAGTCCGGATGATCGGCGATCCACGGGGGGACATGCTGTGTTCTTTGGGCCTAACTTGATCGCCTGGCAAGCTCGCAAGCAAGCTAGTGTCTCGGAGTAGTACTGAAGCTGAGTACAAAGCTGTTGCTAATGCCACAGCTGAGATCATGTGGGTGCAGTCGCTGCTTCGAGAGTTGAAGGTCTCCCCAACTCAGCCGCTTGTTCTTTGGTGTGATAACATTGGTGCCACATACCTTTCATCCAATCCAGTATTTCATGCCCGAACGATGCACATCGAAGTCGACTATCATTTTGTGAGGGAACGTGTTGCTCAGAAGCTCCTTCAGATTAAGTTTGTTTTTTCTAAGGATCGGCTTGCTAATATTTTCACTAAACCCTTGCCCTTACCTTCTTTCGAAGGATGTCGTCGCAATCTTAACCTTCTAAGTGTTTCAGGACATAGTTAAGATTGAGGGAGGGTGTTAGACTAAGTATATATTAGATATACGTGTTGTAACATAACCTGTATTTGTACGGTTCCCTCTTATAAATATATGACAGCCATACCCACCAAGGGTATCGAGCATTGTTCCAAACCCTAGTATGTCTAACAATGCACATATCCTTCCTCTACTTATGTTGTGTGGTTTTCTCCATTATCAAATATTGGCCCATGTGAAAATCTTCTTCCCCATTATCTACTAGAATCGTTCTATAGAGGGTCCAATAGCCACTGGCCCAATGGCATGAGAACATAGAATAGTAGAGAACACAATGCTCGAAGACAACACCAAGAGTCGTGACTTGTAGCCGTTGTTGGGTTCAACCAATGGACGACATACAAAAAATATATTAATTTTACAAATACACAGTCTCTGCTACTACAGACGGAAGAAACGTATTCCATGATTCCCTCTGTCTGCAGAAACATACAATTTTTCGCGGATCTAGAGAAGTATGGACAGCACAACCTCGGTACCACCTCTTCTCTGACAGCCCCACCGACAAAACGTTGATATTGTAATTTTGCACACATCTAGGGACTGTTTTATTGGAAACAGTTTGGCGCTAATAATCTGGCTCGTGCAACTTTGTACCTAGCCTGGTAGCAAGTAACAACAGCTTGTGCTCCAATGTGTTCAATCATAGAAAGAAATCCAAATTGCCGCTCCATGGATATACACGTCAGTTTTGAACCATTAAAAAACTTAAGACGGTTTTGATTAACCCAGGTATATCTTCGAAGCTAAAGCTGGCTGCAGATTGAGCGAGTCGCTGGTACTTAAAAACTTTGGGCCGGCCAGGTCTGAAACTGTGCACTAATATAATTAAGCCACTAACCAACAAACCATGCGCAGATGTAGAGATGGTTGGCACGTGCTAGCCAATACCCATCACGTCCTCCCTGGAAAAGCACCTCTTTTCAAACGCCAGTTGCGCGCAACTAGTAAGAAAACTTGAATATATCTCTGCAATGGAGCGTAGTACTAGACACGGACTAACCTAGCTAGCTAGTGTTGTAACCGCGTCCTTATCAGTCCAGTTGCAAAGAAGCATCAGATCCAATCAAACTAGCTAGGCAGTAGTCCATATATTCATACAAGCGGCAGCAAACTAGTCCCTAACCAACAAACCATGCGCAGATCTAGAGAAACTTCTCACGTGCTAGCCAATACTACTCACGTCTTCCTTGGGAGCACCTCTTTTCAAACGCCAGTTGAACGCAATTAGTAAGAAAACTTAAATATAACTCGGCAAGAATTAAATAGGTGAAGCTTAATTTTCAATGGAGCATAGTACTAAGCATGGACTAACCTAGCTAGCTTCAGATCCAATCAAACTAGCTAGTAGTCCACATATTCATACAAGCGGCAGCAACCTAGCCACAGCAAGCAAGCAAGAGCTTCTGAAAGGAGATAGAAACTGAGGAAGAGAAAAAGAGAGGAGAGAAGCCAGCAGGCTAGCAAAAGTGAGAGAGTGATAGGGTGAGAGTCAGCATGCAGTTCGCCACAGGGGCGATGAGCTCTCTCCTCCCCAAGCTGGGGGAGCTGCTCAAGGAGGAGTATGACCTGCAGAAGCGTTTGAAGAAGGGGATCAAGGATCTGAAGGATGAGCTCCTGGTCATACAAGCTGCGCTCCTGAAGGTGTCCGACGTGCCACTAGACAAGCTTGATCCGCTTGTCAAAATTTGGGCAAACGATGTCAGGGAGCTGTCCTATGCCATCGAGGACAGCCTTGACTCCTTCATGGTGCGTGTTGAAGGTTTTGAGCCTACCAAGCCACACACCTTCTTCGGGTTCATCAAGAAGACCTGCAAGAAGGCCACCAAGCTCAAGATTCGTCGCAAAATAGCCAACGACATCAATGACGTCAAGATACAAGTTAGGGAGGTGAAGCAGACGTATGACAGATACAAAGATGTTATTGGTAATACCAATGCCAGAACGGAAGTCGACCCACGTCTCTTGGCCATGTACACCAAAGTATCTGACCTTGTTGGCATTGAAAAGTCAATCGATGAGCTAACACGGAGGTTATGTGATGGCGATGATCTGTCCGGTGAAACCTCTCTGTTGTTGGATTTGGAGGATTGGGCAAGACAACTCTTGCTAAAGCGGTGTATGACAGGCTTAACAATCAATTTGATTGTGGGGCCTTTGTTTCGGTGGGTCACAATGCTGACATGAAAAAAGTTCTCAGGGACATCCTCCATGATCTTGACAAGAAAAAATATAAGGACATCACTGCATCAAAAATGGATGTAAAACAGCTCATCGATGAGGTGCGTGGATTTCTTGGGGACAAGAGGTATGCATTTAATCCCTACTCCCACCCCACTATGTGCTACTCAATACATACCATGTGACATGCGTCTATGCACTTTCTACAAACTTGTATTCTGGCTAGATATTCACTAACACTAATGTGCATCAGTCGGGTGTGGTATAACTTATTTGCCATAGTATGCAACCAACAGGAAGTAGAGGGAAGGTGCTAGAGTATCACCAGTAGATATTTCTTACGTGAATGACATCATCTCTTTCTCCTATCTGTAACTTCTCTCTTCCTCCAATTTATTCTGATAGTTATTATTATTATTCATCAGCCACCAGGGGAAGAACTCCGAACCTGAATTTCATCTCATTCAAATGAAATTTCCATACAGTTTATAGGGGAAGCCGGATAAAAAGCCTGAACAAATAGGCCCCGTTTATAAGTGAAACCGGGGAGGAGGATGCTGGAGGGAGGTCGTGCACGGGTGTGCGCAGGAGCAGGGGTGCACGCTGCCGACTAGGAGGACGATCACGGGCCAACCCGTTGTCCACCATGAGCAGGCGAAGGGAGCCGATGGGGGAGTGGGTGAGGATCCCGCCGCTAGACACGAGGAAAATTGACGCTGCCCTCTATAGCAAGGGAGAGAGCCAAATTGGGTGGGGGACATGACCCCGCCGCTGTCGGCTGTCCAACGTCATTCTCTGGTGGCAGCGATGGGTTTGGGGGGTGGGGGTTATTGAGGCTGCCCTCTCTCAATAAAAAATTGTAACCTGGATAACTAGCATTTGCCGTTAATTTTTTTCCATTTTTTCCTATAGCAATTTTTGTTTTATATTATTCAAGAATTATACATCAAAGGAAAAGCCAAAACAAAAAAACATAATATGTACGAGGTGACTGGGTAAGACCTAACACTAGTAGAAAAAGGGTCATCTGTCCCGGTTGGTGAGGGCCTTTTGTCCCGGTTTTTGAACCGGGACTAAAGGGTCGTTACTAATGCCCTAACCCTTTAGTCTCGGTTCTTACACGAACCGGGACAGATGGGCCTCCGCGTGGCCGGTGCGGAGAGCCCAGGCAGGAGGGCCTTTGGTCCCGGTTGGTGGCACAAACCGGGACCAATAGGCATCCACGCGTCAGCATTTTAGTGGCTGGGGTCTTTGTTTTTTTTCTAAAAGGGGGGTGGATTTGGGGGTTTTGTATGGTTAATTAAGGTGTTTCATATATTGTGTTAGGTAGCTAATTAATTAATAGAGAGAAGTGTCCTCTCTTATCTCCGTGCTTGGTCGACGCTACGTACTATATGTATAGAGAGGCCCTTAACACGCTAGGTAGTAAGAAAATGAAGGAAACCATTAAGTACAGAAGTTCGTCATGCATACCGAGAGAAGTGATCGACCTCTCCTTCTCCGAGAGATTGGTCGAACAACAAGTTTTCGTATTATCTATCCGACGCTACTGGCTACATACATATACAGTATGTAAGATCTCTTACAATCTCCTAGCATTTGAACTCAACTTCCACATGGTATTCTCCGGCTTTATTGATGACGTGGTCAAGAAAGAATCCCGCCAATTCCTCTTGAATTGCTTTCATGCGATCTTGTGGTAGGAGTTTATTCCGCATCTCCCACGTCTAATTTGAAGAAGGGGGTTAATACATATATATGAATGAAACTCAACAGAAATGATGGTGTAATAAAATGAAATTGTGAATATTATTGCTTACACACTTCATATTGTCTTTTAGACTAGCCTCGCTTATCTTTGCAAGTCGCGTTGTAGATGAACTCGCACACGTAGTATCCACAGTAATCATTCCCTTGTTCCTGCCACATGCACTTTACGAGAAATAGAGGTCAATCAAACTGATAATGAAGCATTATAAATGACATTGATGAAAGTAGCAAGAATCAACGAGAGATGCGCGCAACTAGCTAGCTAGTAGTACTTACTTTTGGGTATGTATATCGCAGCTCCTTCGGCAGTCCCGGAGCTTCTGCGGTGAACTGTTTCCAAACCATGCAAGACAAAGAAAATAATTATTACTTGAGATATCAGGAAATGAACAAAAAGTTGCCGATATGATGCGATAATGATCGATTGAACTTACTTGTTGAGAATTTTAGTCATGTCCGCATAGGTCTCAGGATCTTTTCGTCTCGAGTCTAAGACGGTTAGTACTCCCCGCTCAAGCTTATTCTCCAGGAGAATATAGTGGAAGCTGCGCACGCATGCATAACTTATTGTAATAAGGGAAACCGAATATGCACACGACAGTAACACTCACTCGAAGTTGTAAGGAAAGAGTATTAAATCTTTGTTTTGATTTATTACTAATGATTTGAGCAAGTTGGCCTCGGCCTCTTCGGCGTTCTTTTTAACCTGAAAATCATCTATGAGATTTGTGTTAATGAACCCAATATCATACATTTTTGCTTTTCTGCACTCGACGATCTTTAATCTGCATAATATAGTGAGGATAATTATAAATACATGCAATGAAAGAGCTGAGCTATATATAGAGACTTAATGACAGAAGTAGTACTTACAGACAATAGCAACTGACCGTTAATTTATCGAGGGCATTTTGATTGAAAAACGCGAAGAACTCCTCAAATGGAACATGCAATAGATCAGTTCCAATGAGGTCATGCTCCTCTTTAATTCTCAGATACAAAGTATCCGTCCCCCAGACTCTCTGCAGGTTTTCATGTACCAATTATGGAATCTTTGCATCATCGTTGTTAGAGATTTTTCATCTTTGACGAGAGGCTTCCCGTACTCGTATCTGTGTTCGTCCACCTCCAAGAAATCATAATGTACATCGTCGGGCAAGTAATCTCCAGGATTGCTATAACCGGGCACCATCCCCGGAGCATTAGCGACGATGTCACTAGACACATTGAGCGGGGGGCACGATTGGTTTGCTTGTTCGCCGAGCTGGGCAATTTTTTTCCCAGCTGCTCGGTCTTTTAACCTTTGATCACTGACAGTACTTCCCGACCGTGACGCTTCGAGATATGCCTTTTCAGTAATGCGCTCATAGTTGGTTTTCGGCGGAGACTTTGGTGGTTTCCTCAGGGCATCGATAGTGCGCTTTGCTTTCACCGGATCTACCTTCTCCTCCGGAGGTGGATGTCTCTTTGCTTTCAACCCTTCAAAGAAGTCCTTCACCTCGGTCCGCACGATCTTCGCGGTTTCCTCCGGGGTCCTCTCGTACGGTAACTTCTCTAGAGGCTTGAGAGGTGGACCATATCTGTATTGCCTCCCGCCTCTGGCTGTACTGCTAGACGCCGGAGCAGACGGGGCGGCTGCGGCTGTCTTCTTTCGTGCTTGCTTACGAGGCGGAGGAGAAGGAGTACGACGCGCTGGAGCAGCCATGGCGGTGGCGGGTCTCTTCCGCCCTTGCTGGCGAGGCGGAGAAGGAGGAGGCTGGTGGCTGCTTGGGCGCGCCGGCGCAGGCAGAGAAGGAGGCGGAGTGCCGCCACGCGCCGGAGAAGGAGGCTGAGTGCCCTGATCGTCACTCGCCGGAGGAGGAGGCGGTGGAGGAGGCGGAGGCGGAGGAGGAGGAGGAGGCGGAGGCATCCAGTTCGGAAGGTTGATGAGCTCCTTCTGCCATAGGCATGGAGTCTTCAGACAAGAACCCAGCCGAGTCTCCCCTTCACCCGTAGGGTGGTCAAGCTGGAGGTCCTCAAATCCTTCTGTGATTTCATCCACCATCACCCTAGCATATCCTTCTGGAATCGGCTGGCAGTGAAAAGTTGCGCCAGGTTCAGGAGGTGCAACAGAGCCAACAACCGCCTTGACTTTCAATTCCATCCACTGCGTCATAAGCTGGCAATGCTGAGACTCCGTGATAGCATCTACGGGGTAGTTAGGAGGAGCCGTGAAGACAGGCTGAACCTGCTCGGTGGAAGCCTGGCTGCTTCTCCGCTGAGATGGCGGGGTAGCTTCGGGGGTAGTTTCGGCAGGTCGCTTGCTGCGATTTGCTTCTCGTACCTCAATCGCTTGTACCCTTGCGTGCAGCACCTGAATTTGGATATGCTCCACTTTTTTCCTCCTCTCCTGGCATTTGTAACCGACTGCGTCCGGAAAACCAGCCTTCCACGGAACGGAGCCTGGCGTGCCTCGTGTCCGTCCAGGGTGCTCAGGATTCCCGAGGGACATTGTGAGCTCGTCGTGTTCTCTCTGTCTGGAACGAACGTCCCTTACTGCGCTGCATCGATATAGTGCTGAAGCTTCTTGACGGGTATTGCAAGTTGCTTGTCCGTCCAACGGCACTTCCCTGATACAGGGTCCAAGGTTCTGCCAGCCCCGAAGAACCAAGTCCGGCAACGGTCTGGCCAGTTCATTGTCTCTAGTTCGATCCGTTTATCAAGCAGATCATTGTCAGCCTTGGCCCACTTAGGCCAGGCTTTGAGGTAGCCACCTGACCCCGTGCAATGGTGAAGCTTCTTCTTCGCAGCATTTTGCTTGTTTGTCGCCGACATCTTCTTACTCTTTTCCGATGTCTTGTGGGCCACAAATGCGGGCCATTGATCTCTGATCTTCTCATATTTGCCAATGAATTCTGGTGTCTCTTCTTTGTCGACAAACCTTTTTAGCTCATTCTTCCACCTCCTGAATAGGTCTGCCATCTTATTAAGAGCATGCGACTTGATTAATTGCTCTATAACTGGCTTCTCCGGATCCTCCTCTGGCGGTAGGGTGAAATTTGCCTTCAGTTGAGTCCAAAGATCATCTTTCTGCATATCATTGACATAAGACACCTCAGGGTCTTCGTTCTTAGGCTTATACCATTGGTGGATGCTGATCAGGATCTTGTCCCTAACAAGAACCCCGCACTGAGCAGCAAATGCTTCCTTTGTCCGGATGAGTTCAATCGGTTGGCCGTCGCGCGCGATTGCTGTGATCTCAAACCTTTCATCCGCGCGCAACTTTTTCTTCGGGCCTCGTCTCTTTACCGAAGTTGTGCTCGATCCGGAGGGCTAGAAAAACAAAGAAAGACGAGAGTTAATTAATATGTGTACATACCAAAGCAATGAATGCATCAATTAGCTAGTCAGCACAGGCTTAACTAATATATTTACCTGGTCGGACTCTGTTCGGTCACCGGAGCCGTCAACACGGGCTCCTTCTTGCACCAGCATTGGGTCACCGGAGCCATCATAATCATGTCTTTCCTCCTCCATTCTTCGATCACCGTAGCCTGCTTCTTCACCCTGTTCTTCCAGACCATCATTGTCGTTAAGATACGACATGAAATCACCTCCGGCTAAGATTATGTCCCCCAACACCTCCTCTGCTTCCTCGTCTCGTCCGTGCTCCATTGTTTCTGCAAATATTACAACATGGCAATTATTACACAAACATGACAGCATGTGGATATATTAGTGGCAAACGTAGACCTAGCTTCTTCCGGGTTTGGGGTGGCCTCGGCAACGCTTCAAGGGTAGGGGCGCGGCGGGAGGGGGTAGGAGACCGACGTCGTTTTTTTCTAGGGTTTGGGTGTCCTCGAGAGTTTTGGTCGAGCGAGAGGGTCAGGGAGGGTGCTCCCGCGGTATAAGTTATCACTGTCGAAGTTATCCGGGAGGGGGTTATATCGACAACGACGACATACATACATGGGAAAATAATGTTATCGGGGAGGGGTTAGGTCGACCCGCCCCCCTCATGTTGAAGTTATTGTTACACGGGGTATATCGACAACGACATGCCCGATAAAAAATAAGAAGAAAAAACAGAAGAAAAAAAAATAGGAGAAGAAGAAAGGAATAGAGGAGAAGAAGAGAAAATAGAATATTCTATTTTCTCTTCTTCTCCTCTATTCCTTTCTTCTTCTCCTCTTCTTTTTCTTCTTTTTTCTTCTTCTTATTTATTTCTCCTCTTCTTCCTCTCCTCTTCTTCTCCTTTCTTCCTCTTCTTATTTTCCTTTTTCCTCTCATTCTTTTTCTTCTTCTTCCTTTCCTAGCTAGATATATAAAACTTTTCTAAAAATGTAACTTTTGCATATATATAAAACCTTTTCTTCTCCCTTCTTCTTCCTTCTATTCCTTCTTCCTAAATATATAAAACTTTTGCATATATGTATTTTTAAAACATCATTACAATTAAGAAAATACATACATACATACAAAGCATATATCAATACATCAACATATATGCAAAAAAACATTACATCAACATATATGCAAACAAACATCATACATATATCCATACATCAACATATATACATGAACATATATGAAAAAAAGCATTACATCCATTGAAAAAAACATAATACGGCGGCGGTGGCGGCAGGGGGCAGGGCAGGGCGCGGGGGCTCACTATGGGCGGCGTCGGCGACGGCGAGGTCGGGGCCGGCCTGAGGTAGAGGCGGTGGCGGTCAGGGGCAGAGGCGGTGGCGCGCGGGGCCGGCCTGAGGCAGAGGCAGAGGCGGTGGCGTGGTGCGGCGACGGCGTCGGGGCGGCGCGGGGTGGCGCGCGGCGACGGCGCCAGGGCGGCGCGGGGTGGTGACGGCACGGGGCGCGGGCGGCGACGGGGGCGGCGACGGCGTCGGCGGGGTGAGCTGAATCGGGCAGCCTGGCGGCGTCCTCGGCGCGGGGCAACTGTAGAGATGAAAGTGAAAAACGCTAAGTGTTTGCTTATATAGCAAAGCCATTGGTACCGGTTCATGGCACGAACCGGGACCAATGCCACCCTTTAGTCCTGGTTGGTGCCACCAACCGGGACCAAAGGTCAGTTTTCGGCAGCCCAAAGGGCGGGAAACAGAGGCCTTTGGTCCACTGCCGAAAACTGGCCTTTGGTCCCGGTTGGTGCCACCAACCGAGACTAAAGGATGGCATTGGTCCCGGTTGGTGCCACCAACCGGGACCAAAGACCTTGCGCTGCCCGCGGCCAAAAGTTTAGTCCCACCTCGCTAGTTGAGAGGGGCTCGGAGTGGTTTATAAGCCCCACTGCGGCTGCCCTCTCGAGCTCCTCTCAAATGCAGGCTTACGGGCCTAATGTCACACTGTGCTGTCTGTGGGCCTATTGGGCCTTCTGCGGGCCTGAATCCTGGCCCAGGTTGGGTTTCTAGTCGTATTCAGGCCGTGGTGGCCCAATAGGTGGCTCTTTTTTTTATTTTTTTTCCAGCTTTTTGGTTTTGTTTTTTGCATTATTTATTTTCTTTTGTTTTTTGCTTTATTTTGTAATTCTTTTTGCTTTTAGGTCAGAAAATTTATAAACTTTCTGTTAGTGCCATTAGTTTTCAAATTTGAATAGTTAAAATTTGAATTCTATGAAATTTGTGTGAATCACAAGTTTGTGATTAACTTTACTATAAAAATAGTTTTTTTCAGTTTTTTTGTTTTGTTTTTTGCATTATTTATTTTCTTTTTTTTTTGCTTTATTTTTTAATTCTTTTTGCTTTTAGGTCAGCAAAATTATAAACTTTCTGTTAGTGCCATTAGTTTTAGAAAAAATATAAACTTTCTATTAGTGCCATTAGTCTTCAAATTTGAATAGTTAAAATTTGAATTCTTTGAAATTTGTGTGAATCACAAGTTTGTGATTACTTTAGTATAAAAATAGTTTTTTCCAGTTTTTTTGTTTTGTTTTTTGCATTATTTATTTTCTTTTGTTTTTTGCTTTATTTTTTAATTCTTTTTGCTTTTAGGTCAGCAAAATTATAAACTTTCTGTTAGTGCCATTAGTTTTAGAAAAAATATAAACTTTCTATTAGTGCCATTAGTTTTCAAATTTAAATAGTTAAAATTTGAATTCTTTGAAATTTGTGTGAATCACAAGTTTGTGATTAACTTTACTAAAATAATGAGCATAGATGCGCCTATAGAGAGAATTCGACCTAAATTCATAATAAATTTCTATGAATTTCAGAGAAATTCAGTATGAATTTAGGTCAAATTCCCTGTATAAGGGCATCTATTCTCACTTTGAGAGGAGCTCAACAAGATAGAGAGGGACGGGCTTATAAACCGGTGTGAGCGCCCTTCGGTTGGCGAGGTGGGACTAAACTCTGACCGCAACGAGGACCAACCCTTTAGTCCCGGTTTGTGGCACAAACCGGGAATAATGGTCATGGGCCAGGGGCGAGGCGCATTGGTCCCGGTTCGTGCGTGGAACCGGGACCAAAAGGTCCAGACGAACCGGGACCAATGGCCCACATGGCTGCCCTCTTTGAGTGTTCTTGGTGAGAACATAGTTGACAAGGACCATGTGCATGTACAAAACGGACAATGGTATCATACTCGTCTGTTAAAAATTTGGCATGGTATCATCATAATAGTTGTGGGAGAAAGTCTTCACTTTTTCATCGCTTGTGTCATCTGCTTATTGCGTCGTAACCATGGATAATCTTCATCGTTTATCAGGATGCTTGGGTCAGCCTTGACTTTGAAGGGAGGAATTTCATGAAACTTTTCATAATCTTCAGACATGTCTGTCTTGCCCTCCACTCCCACGATGTCCCTTTTTCCTGAAAGAACTATGTGGCGCTTTGGCTCATCGTATGATGTATTCGCTTCCTTATTTTTTCTTTTTCTCGGTTTGGTAGACATGTCCTTCACATAGGTAACCTGTGCCACATCATTGGTTAGGACGAATGGTTCGTCGGTGTACCCAAGATTTTTTAGATCCACTGTTGTCATTCCGTACTATGGGTCTACCTGTACCCCGCCTCCTGACAGATTGACCCATTTGCACTTAAACAAAGGGACCTTAAAATCATGTCCGTAGTCAAGTTCCCATATGTCCACTATGTAACCATAATATGTGCCCTTTCCCCTCTCGGTTGCTGCATCAAAGCGGACACCACTGTTTTGGTCGGTGCTCTTTTGATCTTGGGCGATCGTGTAAAATGTATTCCCATTTATCTCGTACCCTTTGTAAGTCAATACAGTCAAAGATGGTCCCCTGGACAACAAGTACAGCTCATCACAAACAGTGTTGTCACCTCTGAGACGTGTTTCCAACCAACTGCTGAAAGTCCTGATGTGTTCACATGTAATCCAGTCGTCGCACTGCTCCGGGTGTTTGGAGCGCAGACTGTTCTTGTGTTCATCGACATACGGGGTCACCAAGGTAGAGTTCTGTAGAACTATGTAGTGTGCTTGAGAGCAAGAATGCCCGTCCCTGCATATTATTGAGTCCACTCCTAGCGTGCCTTTTCCAGTCAGTCTCCCCTCATACCGCGATTTTGGGAGACCCATCTTCTTAAGGCCAGAATGAAGTCAACACAAAACCCAATGACATCCTCTGTTTGATGGCCCATGGAGATGCTTCCTTCTGGCCTAGCGCGGTTACGGACATATTTCTTTAGGACTCCCATGAACCTCTTAAAGGGGAACATATTGTGTAGAAATACGGGCCCCAGAATGACAATCTCGTCGACTAGATGAACTAGGACGTGCGTCATGATATTGAAGAAGGATGGTGGGAACACCAGCTCGAAACTGACAAGACATTGCGCCACATCACTCCTTAGCCTTTGTATGATTTCTGGATCGATCACCTTCTGAGAGATTGCATTGAGGAATGCACATAGCTTCACAATGGCTAATCGGACGTTTTCCGGTAGAAGCCCCCTCAATGCAACCGGAAGCAGTTGCGTCATAATCACGTGGCAGTCATGAGACTTTAGGTTCTGGAACTTTTTCTCTGGCATATTTATTATTCCCTTTATATTCGACGAGAAGCCAGTCGGGACCTTCATACTGTGCAGGCATTCAAAGAAAATTTATTTCTCTTCTTTTGTAAGAGCGTAGCTGGCAGGACCTTCATACTGCTTCGGAGGCATGCCGTCTTTTTCGTGCAAACGTTGCAGGTCCTCCCGTGCCTCAGGTGTATCTTTTGTCTTCCCATACACGCCCAAGAAGCCTAGCAGGTTCACGCAAAGGTTCTTCGTCACGTGCATCACGTCGATTGAAGAGCGGACCTCTAGGTCTTTCCAGTAGGGTAGGTCGAAGAATATAGATTTCTTCTTCCACATGGGTGCGCGTCCCTGAGCGTCATTCGGAACAGCTAGTCCGCCGGGACCCTTTCCAAAGATTACGTGTAAATCATTGACCATAGCAAGTACGTGATCACCGGTACGCATGGCGGGCTTCTTCCGGTGATCTGCCTCGCCTTTGAAATGCTTGCCTTTCTTTCGACATTGATGGTTGGTCGGGAGAAATCGACGATGGCCCAGGTACACATTCTTCCTGCATCTGTCCAGGTATATACTTTCGGTGTCATCTAAACAGTGCGTGCATGCGTGGTATCCCTTGTTTGTCTGTCCTAAAAAGTTACTGAGAGCGGGCCAATCGTTGATGGTTACAAATAGCAACGCGTGCAGGTTAAATTCCTCCTGTTTGTGCTCATCCCACGCACGTACACCGTTTCCATTCCACAGCTGTAAAAGTTCTTCAACTAATGGCCTTAGGTACACGTCAATATCGTTGCCGGGTTGCTTAGGGCCTTGGATGAGAATTGGCATCGTAATGAACTTCCGACTCATGCACATCCAAGGAGGAAGGTTATACATACATAGAGTCACGGGCCAGGTGCTGTGATTGCTGCTCTGCTCCCTGAAAGGATTAATGCCATCCGCGCTTAAAGCAAACCACATGTTCCTTGGGTCACTTGCAAACTCAGCCCAGTACTTTCTCTCAATTTTTCTCCACTGCGACCCGTCAGCGGGTGCTCTCAACTTCCCGTCTTTCTTACGGCCCTCACTGTGCCATCGCATCAACTTGGCATGCTCTTTGTTTCTGAACAGTCGTTTCAACTGTGGTATTATAGGAGCGTACCACATCACCTTCGCAGGAACCCTCTTCCTGGGGGGTTCGCCGTCAACATCACCAGGGTCATCTCGTCTGATCTTGTACCGCAATGCACCGCATACCGGGCATGCGTTCAGATCCTTGTACACACCGCGGTAGAGGATGCAGTCATTAGGGCATGCATGTATCTTCTGCACCTCCAATCCTAGAGGGCATACGACCTTCTTTGCTGTCGGGCAATTCGTCGGGCAATTCGTTATCCTTTGGAAACTTCTTCTTCAATATTTTCGGTAGCTTCTCAAATCCTTTGTCAGGCACAGCATTCTCTGCCTTCCACTGCAGCAATTCCAGTACGGTATCGAGCTTTGTGTTGCCATCTTCGCAATTGGGGTACAACCCTTTTTTGTGATCCTCTAACATTCGATCGAACTTCAGCTTCTCCTTTTGACTTTCGCATTGCGTCCTTGCATCGACAATGACCCGGCGGAGATCATCATCATCGGGCACATCGTCTGGTTCCTCTTGATCTTCAGCAGCTTCCCCCATTGCAGCATCACCGTATTCAGGGGGCACATAGTTGTCATCGTCCTTTTCTTCTTCGCCGTCTTCCATCATAACCCCTATTTCTCCGTGCCTCGTCCAAACATTATAGTGTGGCATGAAACCTTTGTAAAGCAGGTGGGTGTGAAGGATTTTCCGGTCAGAGCAAGACTTCGTATTCCCACATTTAGGGCATGGACAACACATGAAACCATTCTGCTTGTTTGCCTCAGCCACTTCGAGAAAATCATGCACGCCCTTAATGTACTCGGAGGTGTGTCTGTCACCGTACATCCATTGCCGGTTCATCTGCGTGCATTATATATAATTAAGTGTGTCAAAAACCATTACCGAACATCGTGAATAGATAATTAAGTGACCAAATTAATAGAAGTTCATCATCACATTAAAACCAAAGTACATACATAGTTCTCATCTAACAACATATAGCTCTCGAGAGCATCTAATTAATTAAACCATACATGGAAACTATGTAAAATATTTCAATGCGAAAACAAATGCGATCATAATCGCAACCAAGGTAACAATTGATCCAATGGCATAATGATACCAAGCCTCGGTATGAATGGCATATTTTCTAATCTTTCTAAACTTCAAGCGCATTGCATACATCTTGATCTTGTGATCATCGACGACATCCGCAACATGCAACTCCAATATCATCTTCTCCTCCTCAATTTTTTTATTTTTTCCTTCAAGAAATTGTTTTCTTCTTCAACTAATTTAACCTCTCGACAATAGGGTCGGTTGGAATTTCCGGTTCACATACCTCCTAGATAAATAAAATCTATGTCACGTTGGTCGGCATAATTTTCATAAACAATAAATGAACCAATAGTTATAAAGATAATATATACCACATCCGAATCATAGACAGGACGAGGGCCGACGGGGGCGGATACCAAAACCATCGCACTATATAATAACAAGCAATAAAATAGTAAGAAAATTATGCAAGTATCTATTTAAAGTAAGAATTTTTTTCTTTCAGAAAGAATATAAGAACAAGAGGCTCACCACGGTGGTGCCGGCGACGAGATCGGCACGGGCAATCGACGGTGGTGAAGACGGGAATGGGACATGACGGGCCGCTAAACCTAGACAAATCTCGAGGAAAATGGAGCTTCGAGGTCGAGCTTCAAGAGGAGAAAGCTTAACTAGTGTGGCTCGGGCATTTCATCGAACACCTCATGTGCATAGGAGGTGAGCTAGAGAACCACAAAGCCCTCCCCTCGTCGGCCAGAGAAAAACAGATCACTGGAGTGCTCTGCTCACGGGCGAGGGGGGTGTATATAGGCACACCATTGGTCCCGGTTCGAGGCATGAACCGGGACTAAAGGGCAGCCATTGGTCCCGGTTCGAGCCACCAATTGGGACCAATGGTGGTGGGCCAGGAGCCAGGCCCATTGGTCCCGGTTCGTCCCACCAACCGGGACCAAAAGGTCCAGACGAACCGGGACCAATGGGTCACGTGGCCCGGCCGGCCCCCTGGGCTCACGAACTGGGACCAATGCCCCCATGGGTCCCGGTTCCGGACTGAACCGGGACTAATGGGCTGACCCGGCCGAACCAAAGCCCCCGTTTCTACTAGTGTAAGTAAAACGGCTGATCACTTTGCGCAAGACAAACATACAGGGACAGTGCATACTACGAAAACGAAACGAGGATAGACACACCAAGAGGTTTTCTGGCACAACATGCATTTCTCTGTCCCGTATGGCACCCACACTCCCTTTTGCAGCATCTACTAATTTGGAATTTAATTTGAAAGCCATATTTTGACACGGGCGCTCTTGGTATGCTTGCGTTAACCAACAAATGGCAAATGATCTTCTTCGTTTAGATCCTATTTCAAACGGAAGTTTCCATGTCTATTCTTTTTTATTATGTCTTGTTTTTACTCCAATATTGGAAGTTACTCTACCTAAAATCAATGTTGGATTTAGTTTTCTCTCTTTGATTCTTGAGCTCCATAGATGCATGCAGCCACTGTCCATTAGGACCAAATGATCAACGCACGCAGGCTCAGCTGACTCCAACACTTCCTAAACAAGGCTAACTCGAACACACCTAGATCTCTAGGATTGGCCATGGGCACATGTTTATCGGGTCCGCTTCCAGCTCCTTGCGCTGACATCAAATAACATAAGTAAACACAATCAACTAACCATGTGTATCACCGAGCTATGTCTGAATTGACCCTGGAATAATTTCTTCAATTTTGGCTGTAAAAACCATAAGACCAGTAATTTGATACCCTATATGCCAAGTTTTATTAAACATCAATATAAATGTATTTGACACCTCTGTTTGTTGGCTAAAGTTTGAGATTATTACCATCAATTGCGTTAACTGAACGGTTACATGGATTACTTCTGCAGTCAACATCCCTAGTAGTTTTGCTACTAATTAATAAACATCCAATTATCTAGAATATAGCCATGTGAAAAATGATAAACGTAGATTCAGTACTACAAATGAGAAGTTCTAAACTTTGGTTTATATCCTTCAAACTAATGTGTTTCATGAAGCCCTGATATTTATGATCGGTAACATCTTCTATTTTCCCTGGAGGTTTGGCACACTCCTTGTTTTAGTTGCTAGTAATAATATTCTAGACAGATCATTTTCTAATTCAAGCCTGACGCCTTCTCATGCAAATAGGTACTTTATTGTTACTGATGACATATGGGATATAACAACATGGGACATTATAAAGTGTGCTTTGGTGGACAGCAACTATGAACGTAGAATAATCACAACTACCCGTAATGCTGAAGTTGCTGAAAAAGTTGGTGGCATTTACAACATCAAACCGCTTTCTGATGATGACTCAAAATGCTTATTCTATACAAGAACACGTGGTGGTGAAGGAGTATGTCCAGATAACCAACCTGCTGAAGTGACTAACAAAATTTTAAAGAAATGTGGAGGTGTGCCATTAGCTATCATTACAATAGCTAGCTTGCTTGTTGGAAATCAAAGTGACGATTGGTCTAAGGTGTATGATGCCATCGGTTTTGGGAATGAGCACAACGCAGCTGTTCAGAACACAAGAAAGATACTATCTTTTAGCTATTATGATCTGCCTTCCAATATGAAGACATGCCTATTGTATCTAAGTATGTTTCCAGAAGATTGCTTTATCGTGAAAAAATTACTGATATGGAGGTGGGTCTCGGAAGGTTTTGTCCCTGATAGATCATTTGAGCTAGGAGAGATCTATTTTAATGAGTTTGTAAACAAAAGCATGATTCTATGGATAGACCCTGATGAATTTGATGAAGCCGAAGGTGGTTGTCGTGTCCATGACATGGTGCTCGATCTCATCCGCACCATATCAGAGGATGTGAACTTTGTTACGGTACACGATATGGAGCAGCCTGGCACATGTTCCAGAACTGAACGGACAAATAGAGTTCGCAGATTAGCAGTTCATGGAAGAAGTCTCGAACACAACTCTAGCATTGAAATGGAACATGTGAGATCATTTAATGCTATCTCATGCAGTGGTAGTTGGTTTCCCCAACTTTCAATCTTTAAAGTATTACGTGTCCTAGTTATAGAAAATTGTGTTTTCCCCGAAGGTCGTAGTTTTGAGCACCTTGGGAAGTTGGTATATCTGATGTACCTAGGACTAGTGAAGACTGATGCCAACCAGCTCCCGGAAGGAATGGGACATGATCTGAAGTGTCTTGAGATCTTGGATGTAATGGGAGGTATGATAAGTGAGCTGCCGCCATCTGTTGGTGAGCTAATGAATTTGAGGTGCTTGTGGGCCGAGGAGGGTACAGTGATGAAGGGTGAGATAGGAAAACTGACATGCCTTGAAGAGCTGGAGCTCTCTTCGGTGGAGAAGTGCCCAAACTTCTTCACGGAGGTGGGGAAGCTATCAAAGTTAAGGGTGCTCAAGATCTGTTTGGCTGAAATAGAGGAGTTTGTGGGCAAGGCTCTGGTGGAGTCTTTGTGCAACCTGCACAAGATCCATACTCTGATGGTCTTGCCTGATGCTGTCAGTAATGAGCATTTGGCTGTCCAGGTTAGTATCTTGGAAGACTTGACACCCAGTATGAAGCTCGGTTCGTCAATTCTGATTAGCATAAATATACCGAGGGTGCCATCCTGGATCAATTATTTGAGCGTTCCACTCCTTTCTCGCCTGTTTTTGCATGTGGTTGCGGTAAAAGTTTGTGATATTCAAACCATTGGCCGGTTGCCATCACTCATCTACCTGGGTCTCTGGAATATGGAGAAGCGCATAGCATATACTTTTGGCAGCGACGAGTTTCACAGGTTGAGAGCCTTGAACATGATGAAGGTAGACATCAGTATTGGACAAGGAGCACTGCCCATGCTTGAAGAGCTTGCTTACAGTGCCAGCGCTGAAAGAAAGGACGTGGCCAGCTTGGTGCCGTGGAACAATGGTTGTCCTTTGCTTCAGGAAGTCACCTGTTTCCTTGATTGTGCTAACATTGGCAAAAAGGAAGTAAAGGAAGCGAAGGAAGCACTGAGGCAGGCCAGCGACACCCATCACAATGCTGATCATCTCGAGCTGAACATAGAAAAAGAGAACTATGACAAGAAGACGGGTCGACTCATTGACAATCTCGAGTGGATCCTACGTGATTTGGACAGACCCAAGGATGTGGGCCGTACTGCATACCAGGAAGAATGGATACGCCGCATGACAAGATTACTCGAGAAGATTATTGTGCCAGAAGACTAGTTTTTGCTATTTGTGCTGCTCAGGTTTTCGCCCCATGACATCCATTTCGATGGCGGGCGGATGCAGTGTGTCGGTGCTCAAACTCTCTCTACCTCCTTCCCTCCCCTGACAATGTTTCTGAAGCTGCTGTAGTTCCCTTCATTTGCAATGGAAAGGGGTTGAGCCAGGTTGAAAAAAAAAACTTCTTTATATTGGCATCAGGCGAGATGGCACCTAACTAATTACTCTTCTCATTTTGAATTTTAACCAATTAATACTGATAATTTTTCTAAGCAACTCCACATTGTAACATTACATGAAAAGCATATCTTGACGCGTATTTCTCGGTACACCAAGAGTATTATATCAGTCACTTTGCTTATGGTCCTCTAAACCGTGTGTCGGCGTCAACGTGCACGGCGAAAAACGGTGACATGTCTCGGCATACCGCCACGTACACTATGACATGACTCAAAAACACTCGGCGTACATGGGTAATAGCCGCACCACATGGTTGTGCTCGTCCCAGTTGTTAGGATTAATTAAGGGATTAATCCCTGCTTTATCTAACCACAGGCAGTTGCTTTGGCAACTGTCACGTCAGTTCGCTGCACAGGCGTCTCTCTGTACAGACACCTTTCTAGTGGCATCCCCTCAAACTGTATATATGTGATCACATTATCAATAAAGGATACGCTGATTCATTCCATTCGATTGTCTCTGTCTCTCTCGATCTCAATTCTAAACACGTTATCAGCACGCTTCCGGCGGAGCGATTCTATCAGCGCCTGGCTACGACCTCGCTCGCTCGCGAGTTCAACCACCGCAGCCCTCGGTTTGGCGTGGTGGCGCCCGCTACCGCGGCGGCCATCGGCCCGGCGCAAGCGCTTCCAAGCGGCAGCCTCGCCCCGTGTAGGGTCACGACAGAAATCTCTCAATTTCTAACTGCCTCTTTGAGAGCCATACCCTACAGGGAATGAACAAGAGAACGAACAACAGGGGCATTGGCGTTCATCGATCCGAAAAAATTCGAGAACGAATCAAGGAAAGGTAAAATTCCTCACTTAATTACCATCGTCTCTGGACTTGGTGGTGGCGCTTGTCGCCATCAGGCCATCAAGAACGTCAATGACGACGGCATCGGCTTCGTCTGGCCTCGGCCCCATGATGGACTGGAACACCGGCACCAGCGGCTTGGCCTCTGGCGTCGGAAACGGTGGCGGGCCCTCAGGCGCTTGACCCCGACTCCCAGCCTCCATCACGCTGAGACGCGCAGGGCAACGGCAGCCCCGACCAGGAAAGGTAAAATGTGTGGCGCGGTGACGCTCGCCGTCAACCGCTCGGCGCTCCTCAGCACGCGGTGCGTTTGCGCTCCCTCAACGCTCTGCTCGGCCTCGATTTCCGATGCACAGCATGCCGACGTCCTCCGGCGCAGAGCGCCCGAGGACCGCAACCTGCACGCGCAGGCGGCAACCTCGGCGAAGTCGCAGACCATGACAACGAAGAGGCGATGCCCTCGACCACTATCTCCCGGCGGGTGGTGTCGCGGCCTGGACCAACTGCCGACAGTGCACGGTGCAGCCGCCCCCCTATGCGGCGGCACCAGCACATGGCCTGCACGGCGGCATGAAGAAGCTGGCTGCGTCTCGGTGGAAATCATTGGGGACGCTCAGAGTTCCGATCTCTGAAGTAGCACCACACGTCACGGGAGAAAGAGATAAGGAAGCCTTAGCGAGTTTTGCGATATAGCCCTAGTGGCTTTACCTATTTTGGGAATAGGCCAAAACTTGTGTCTTACATCATTTGCTATTCATTAGCATTTGTGACGTTTAAGAAATATGTGTCTTACATCATTTTGGGAATAGATCTGCTATTAGCCCATTTTCTATAGAGTTTTGAAATTCAAGAAATATGTGGCTGTTATTTGCTTGACCTATAACATGTTCTTTACCGGTACAGTGACATTGTTCTGCGATTGAGATTAAGTTTTCTCGCACAATAATATAGATTTGCAATTGAGAATTATTATTTTCTCGCAAAACAATCTTATTGCGATTGAGATCAGTTTTCTCTCGCAAATTATTAATTCACCTCGCTGAATTATCTTACAACTTGATACAAGATCATCTCATTTTAATTTGAGGTCTATACAGTTCAAGTTTTTTCACTTCAGCATCAAGTTTGCAACATCATTATTATTCACTACGTTAGTAGTATTTTCTGTTTTTCCGTTGAGTATGAGGTATTCCGGAATATTTCTATGATGTATCTATTTCCATGTTAAACATATGTCGAGATTAATACGTCTATTTGCAATTGATATTTTTAATTTCTTGCAAATACGGATGCAAAATTCAAGGTGATTTCTTCAAATTGATGTTTGGGATCACAAGGTAGTCATATAGATCTACTGCGTACGCAAATTATTGATAACTACTGTTAAAGCCTACATTTTGTCATTTCGACATTATGATTGCTTTACAAAGTGCTCTCCCACACATTTTTCTGAGTCATGACATAAGACATTACGAGTGAGTATCTACTGATTTCATCAGATTATACTCCCTAGTGATGCGAGATCTACTCCATTTGGGAGATTATCCTCAACGTGTCATACTTAGCAATTTGAGATTCACACTAATGATTTCAAGCCAACTTCTTGAGATACCTATTGATTTTGCTAAGTTCATTTCAACATCAACAATGATGGCCTTTAATTTACTGGTTGTAAATTAGTTATCTCTGGTTTACCCATAGAGATAACATATGGCTATAGAGTTTGAGGCATTCGCCCTCAATGGCCACCACTGCCCTATCTGGGCCATGGACATCATGACCGCTCTTGTGTCTCGTGGGATAATGTGTGGAATCCTGGATTCACCTCTGGTCGGAATCACACCGCTAACAGAAAAATATGTTGCCTTATAAATCTTAAGGCATTATATCGATCCAGATCTCAGCATCTGGTTATTCTGTATCAGCTATTCCTGGGACGTAAAGAATCTCAAGGGCAATGGTTTGAATCTCACTAGAATATGTAGGAAATATCGAGTGGCCTGGATTTTCTAGAAAGATAATTAAACGACACTTTGGGTTGACTTTAAGTCTGTCGAGGCACCATACATGACAATCAAAAATGAGTGAGGGAGAAAGTTTGCAAAATATATGAGAGAGGAAGAATCCCGACTGTTGTCGTGGGGGTCATTTCTCCTTCTCCTTGTGCTAAACCTTTGTTATGCACTAGGGGAAGGAGGAGTAACGACCATCACCGACGGTAGAAAAATCAGTGAGGGAGTGTGTCCACCATATATGAGAGAAGAAGAATGCGACTGTTGTCGTCGGGGTCACTTCTCCTTCGTTCCCATGTGCTAGACATTTTGGTTAATGGACTCGGGGACGAAGGGAGGAGCGACCATCACCAACGATCGAATATATACACCACGTGAGCTGAGAGTTTTCAAAAAAAGACTCGACTAACCGATTGTCAACCCGTGCTGAATAATAATGATCTAATTTAGTTTTTGTAGTACATATATTGAATTTTAGAAGTTTAATCTTTGAATTATGAACATAGAAAATGTCGCCGGACGATGAAAGTCTCGCGGAGTGCTCCTGGTGCGGCGACGACCGGGGTTTCTGCGACAGGCCTCACTTGGTAGAAGGTCGGCGCTTCAGCATTAAGCTCCAGGAGACCTTCGGTGTTGAAACGGTATGCAACGACGCAAAATGTTTTTTCGTAATTAAGCTTGACTTCTTCTTCTTCAACGTGGAAGTTTCTCCTTTTACAATTCGACTAGCTTATCCCATGCCATGTAAGATGCTATGTCTTGAAGAGGATGGATTTTGAAGATCATGAAAATATGAAAACAAAGATAGTTCACCTAAGGACCAATCATGGTTTTGACTTCCATGTAAATCTATACAATTCTGTGAGCGTATCCCATTTTGATTGCCCGAATTGGGAAGCACTTTGCAAGGCATATGATTTCTGTGAGGGTATGCTTGTCACCATGGATCTCGGTGATCCTGACATCGAGGAAGACAATATGGACATTTGGGTCCTTGTAGATACGCTTCCAATTCTACCGCTATGTGAGTTTCTCAAACATAGTTGTTAAGTAATTTATATTGTTTATTTCAAAATAGTTGACAACTTATTTACATTGATAGCTTATTTTCATTCTTTAAAGAATGTGCGGAAGATGGTAGACAGAACCTACTACACCGTTGGCGAAGAATTAACTGATCAGGAGAAAAATCATCTGATCTCATTTATTAATGATCTTAAGAATTACAATATCTATTATCAAACTCCTGCACATTATGGTCAATACGTGCCACAAGTGCACGTGTTGAACTACGGTAACATCCATGGAGATGGCATGGTAAGATTTTTTACTATTACGACATTCGTGCATCTTTTGCATAAATTCTTCTAAAACTAAACTACATTGCTAACTACGGAGTTATTACTGTGTTTTTCAACAGAAAATCCCGAAGGATTGTGTGCCTCATCTGATGTTTCCGAAAGGTCGTCTTGATGTTATGAGCTTACGGCCAGGTCATCCTACGCATCACAGCTGTTCATACCGGATTTCTAAAATCGATGAAGACATCACAATCAAAGATTGGAAAGAATGTATGGTCAGTTGTAGGGAGGTACTTGGAAGCAACATTGTTCGACGCGCAAGAATAGGAGACAGGATAATCTCCATTCTCCATAATGGAGAGTTAGGGCCTATCTTGTTTTATGCTATTTTACCTAAGAGAGTGTAGTAGGTCCTGTTAGAGAGGAGTAGGCCGGGTACAATGTGTTATTATGTGCTACAATGTTTCCGGCGCCCCCCTCCTCCTCCCTCCTCCCCTCCTCCTCCCTCCTCCTCCTCCTCATCCTCCTCCTCCCTCCTCCTCCCACTCCCTCCTCCTGCACTCTCCACCCCCCTCCCTCATCATGCTCTCTCCTCCTTCATCCTCCTCCCCTCCTCCTCCCTGCTCCTCCCACCTCCACCTCCTGCTTTCTGTAATAGAAAGTTTTTTAGTAATAGAATTTAAGAATAATTTTTATAGTACTAGGGTTTATGAGGATATATAGATAGATGGATGGAACTAGCTGATCTATCTATATATAGTAAGTTCTTAGTTGAACTAGTTGAATTAATAGAACTAGTTTATTTTTAGTAAGAAAATTTAGGTATAAAAGATTTGATGATCTAATTAAAATTTTACTATAGAACTAGTTTATTTTTAGTAAGAAAATTAATAGAACTAGTTTATTTTTAGTAAGTGCTTAGTTGAACTAGTTAAATTAATAGAACTCGTTGAATTTATGTCATTATCACTTTGTCATCAAAGAATGCTACATGAGATTTGATAGTCTAATTAAAAATTTAATCACTGGAATATGCAGGCTTTGTAGAGCCGTGTCTCCTTGGAGTGATCGTCATCCAAGCACCTCTAGCTACTTCCTCTACACCCGAGTCAGTGAGCTAAAAGTCCACCTCCTCCTTCTCTACTCCTCGATGTGTTGAATAGAGTAGAACTAGGTATTTAGTCAGTGAGCTTATGTGCGAATGCTTATGATAATTGATCCGGATGGAATTGCAAGTTTAAGCATCATTGTATGTGTATGAAGGTGTGTTGAATAGAGTAGAACTAGGCATTTAGTCAGTGAGCTTATGTGCAAATGCTTATGATAATTGATCCGGATGGAATTGCAAGTTTAAGCATCGTTGTATGTGTATGTACATCTTTGTATCACAGGGAAAATCTGAGTGGCCTATGTTTTTCCGAAGTGTTGATTCATTTCTGTTCGGACAAATTTCAGGTGCTTGATATGTCCTATTTTAGCAAAGGCCATGCCAGATTTTTCTGTGAATTTAATCATGACATAAATTTAACCCATTGCATAGAGTAATAGTGATATGTGTGTTGAGTTTCCTGGTAGTTTCCTTAGATGGATTTTCAATTAATGTTTCAACTATGAACATAGGAAAAGTCTGACGACGAAAGGGAATTCATTATGTGCGAATACTGCGAAGACGAGCTCGGCCTGTGCAATAGAAATTTCCTAGTTGATGGTAGGCACTTCAGCATCAAGCTGGATGAGACCTTTGAAGTGGATACATTAAGTCACAAGGACAAGTCTTTTTTCGTAATTAAGCATGACTTCTGCTTCGACTTATAATTTTTATTTTTTAATATTCTTCTAGCGTATCCCCTGCCATGCAAGATTTTTTTTCTTGGATAAGGTTGGTTTCAATACTATGGAAACTATGGAGGTAAAGAGAGTTCACTTCAGGACCGATCATGGTTACACTTTTGCCGCAAAATTATACAATGCAGACACCTACGCCTATTTTGAATGCAAAAATTGGAGAGCACTATGCAAGGCTTATGCATTTGAGCCTGATATGCTTATCACCTTTGATATTCGTCCGGAAGATGTTATTGAAGGTAATATCGACATCTGGGTTGATGTGCAGACGCCTCCAGTTCTACCATTATGTGAGTTTCTCAACCATATTTATGTCTTGGATATTGTTTATTCAAAAGTTGACAACTAAATTTCTATTGACAGCTTATTTCCATTCAAGCAAACATGTCTGGCGCTTGGTAGACATGACATACTACTGTTCCGGGGCTGAACTAAACTGTGAGGAGATAAGTCATTATGTTTCATGGCTTGAGGATCTTGATACTATCAAGAAAAATTATTTTCATGGACTTGAAAATCTTAGTACTCAAAATGTGCGACCACTAGCGTGCGTATTGAACTGCGGTCACATCTATTTATGAAAGATGGTAAGATTTTTACTATGTGTCCTCGGTGCATCTTTTGCATACATTATTTTTGAAGCTAAAATTCATTGCTAAGTATGTTAGTACGATGTTCTTCAACAGGGACTCCCAATGATAGTTGTGCCTCATTGGATCGAGCCTAAAGGTCGCATGGCAAGGGTTAGCTTACGGCCAAGACATCCTACATTGCACATGAGTGCATTTCATAATTTCTAAAAGCGAGCAAGTCTTAATAGTCAAAGACTGGAGCAAAATTGTGAAGGATCGCGGAGAAGTACTATGGGGCAGCAATCAGAAGAGCAGCTCACAATTAGGAGACAGGTTCATCTGCATGCTCCAATATGATGAAGTAGGAGTGCTACACATGTTCTATGCTCTTTTACCTCAGAGAGAGCAGCAGCAGTGATTAGCTAGATATAATGAGTTTGAAGATGATGATGTGCTACAATATGACTATGATGATTAGCAGTAGTGGTAGCGTGGGGCAAGAAAAACGCTACTACTAGTTATGTTAGCAGTAGCGCTTGTATGGACGGCGCTACTGCTAAATAGCTATCACAGTAGCGCGGGTGGGAACGTGTTGCTGCTATTGGTTAGCTGTAGCGCCTTATCAGTAGCGCGGGCACTTGCCCGCGCTACTGATACACCTAAAACGCGCGCTAGTGCTAGGCTTTTCCCTAGTACTGCGTATCGGTATAGGACTCGTATGACACCATTATATATATATATATATATATATATATATATATATATATATATATATATATATATATATGTATATATGTATATGAGATAGGCAACCCTATAGAGAGTCGAGCCAGTTCCACCCAAAACCTACGTTTTACATATACAAGCTTGAACGGAAGACTGGAGTGGATGAACGGACCGAAGAGACCTCTAAGGCTGGGGGCACCAAAAAAAGAGCTCGATAGAGTAGTAGTAGCACATACTCATATTGCATAACTTGGAGTGGAGCATTTTGGTGGCCCAGCTACCGAATGGAACATTTTTCTCTGTTGTATTGTAGGCCGTTATCCAGGTCATGCATTGTAGCCAAGGTTTTGGATCCCGAATGGAACATTTTTCTTGAGGTGGGGCGGTAAACTCGGTTACGACAGTAACCACGAAATTCTGAAAAAAAATCGAGCGAAATCTTAAATAAAAATTTGAATTCAAATTTTTTAAGACACGAATATATAAGTTTTGAACACAAAATATTGGGTGGACTCGCAGTGGTAACAAGTCTGCTCCACTGCCACGTACATGCAGGTTGCGAGTTCGACCCTCGGACGCTCATATTTTTTTAGAAACTAGCGGTGTGACCCGCGCATTTGCGCGGCTAGAATTTTTTTTTTACCTTTAGAAACTTGCACAATAAAAAATAAATTAATTTTAACTTTTTTCTATATTAGCATTGATTATCATTGTTCAATACATTAGAATGATTGAGAAAGCATGTATATGTTGTGAAAAATTGCAAGAATGACGAGGAAGCTGAAATTCAAGCAGTAATGTTAGGGATGAACCTTGCTCTTAAATAGTCAATTCTTTCGATTCTGGTGCAATCTGATTCAATGGTATCATTGTCTTCTATAGTGGACATCTCGTTTATTGGTTGCATCGTGGACCAGTTTTCATCTCTTATCTTGTATTGGCCTAATCTAACACTATTAACATCCCATACAACTTCCAGATTACCCACAAAAAAGGAGACAACATGTATATGTTGTGAAGAATTGTCTGACTTCAGTAAAAGTCCTTCAGTAAAAGTCCTTTCATCTCTGATCATTAGTCATATTAGTTCAATTATAAGGATCCTGAGAAGCTAATGTAAAGCACGGTGTTGTGGTCAGTAACTTAACTCATTATATGGGTATTCTAGAAGTGTCTCTCTGGCCAGTCATTTTTAAGTTCATTCCAATGATTTTAATAACAAATGTGGACAAAATTTATATTTTAGTCTTGTACTTTCTAGATTAATCAGCCAGTGTTGTCATAGTATGAATTAGCCAAAAAACGTATCTAGAACTTATAGATGAAATACCCATAATATTGAACACTGCAATATTCAGTTAGGATTCATATAGCCTTCAAAATTAATTCAAGTTCATATGATGGGGCATAGCATGTTTTCTTAATATAACAACTTTGTTTTTCTTTTCTCCGGTGACACTTCTACAATACTTTGAGCTATCGTGATGTTGACAAAAGTTTACATTTTTTTCTCTTGGGGTAGAAAGAGTTGTATTTTGGTGATGTAGTCTTCTACATTTAGCCAACCCACATCACTAAATTACTTAACCAAGTAATCATCTATACCTTATAGCTCAAATAGACATGGAATTTGCACTGATATATTCAGCTCATTATTCATTTTCTCTTAAGAGTAATTCGTGTGCATATGATTGATCATGGTGAGAAAGTTTATGTATAGGAAATGTGTTCTCTATATAGAAGTTTGTATTTTTTTAACTAACTATCTTTGGGTTTGCTTGCATGGTATGGGCTTTTCTTTTCTATTTTTATCTTTCGTAGAGTCTCCTCGATTTCTAGTACTTCTTTTTATGATTTTTCCATGTAACCATTCACTTTTTATGGCACTCAAATATCCTAGAAAGGATATTATTTTTGTGGTGGTGCAATAAAATTACATATAAATTTAGTCATGAGAATTTGAGCCGATATGGCACACCGCAAGTCGGTGTTTTTTTATTTCTATAAATTATGAAAATGTGACATTACAATTTTATGGATTCAACTCAATCTGAGAAATTTGCAAATATTTTTATATATATTGAGCGAATATTCTCTCGGGATCTTTACGGTGCAACGCAATGTCCACTGGTCGATTTAGTGAGCGGCCGCACACGTGCCTGTCATATGAAAAAAGGCTGCAATGCACATGAGGTGTCGTGCTAAACTTAGTCAAGCTATAGTAGATCCCAAATAAAAACTCAATTTCAGGTCATGAAAATTGAATTCATACTGTGCTATCTTCACATGGATATGCTTTTTTTAAGGCTAAGGGTGTGTTTCTCATGCATGTATTTACTATGGAGAGCCAGTCCGATTGGTTTGAAAAACGTAAACAATTACAGATGGGACTACCCTTCATTAGCACGTATACATGTAATAATGGATGTTAAAGAAACGTCAATATGTGGTGCCTCTTGGCCGCAAAAAATAAAAACAATATGGTGCCTCCGAGCCGGACTCTATCTCAGACTGCCTTTTTTCTCGTGAGCTGCTACGATGCGCTGTTTTTGTTAACATAAGTCACCGTAGGTGCCTCGTCGTCGACGCGAACGTCTCCTCCCACTAAAAGCGCATCGCCGGAAATCCTGAAATAAATCCAGAAATAATGCAAGCACCAGGACTTAACCCTGCTGGGCTGGGGATACCACTGTCCCTCTAACCAGCCAACCACAGGTTGGTTCGCACTACGATGCGCTGTTGGCCCACGACAATATAGTACCTCCTATGTTACGATGGTCGCTCTAGGAACTTCCCTAATTGTCTGTTTTATCTGTTTTTGGTTGCCGTACTTTGCTACACCAACCAAAGGCATTTTTTTATATAGACGCATGTGAGTTAACAAAATACGTGTTGGTTCTAAAAAAACAGATGTGTTGTACGTGACATGTCAAACTATTTGTTCTTGGTAATATTTGTATGTAACGCTAAATATTTTAAATCTCAGCCGTTAATCTCTTAAATTTACAGTCAATATAATTTAATCTATGTGGACTAACGTGATGGCTTGTTTTACTTCTGTCTTAAGTATATAACTAGCTGGGTGACCCGCGCATTTGCGCGGCTAGATTTTCTACCTGTTGTACTGTGCTCTATTGCAAACTACCATTTGATTTATATTTCAATGTTGTATCAGTATCAAAATATATCAGAATATAAATAGTGATTGTAAACACCAATGCTTTCTTGGGTATTTGATGGACTGTGCATTTTGCCGTCGACAATGATATTTTGTTGTCTAACAATAACAATGAAAGACAGATGGCACTGAGACCCGCCATTCATTCAAAAGCATAGATTTAAAACTTTTACTATTTTTTATTTTACTCCTCATCCTTTATATCCATCTTGCTGCTATAACTTTTAGAGGAACTTACCTCGTAATTAAATATTAATATGTATGAGGTATACCTTCAACTCATTGCTTACAACTTTAAGGAAAATATTGAATTTCATAAGCGGCGGATTATAATATAATTTATATTATATTTCTACATGCACTATTACTTGTAAATGCTTCAAGGAATGATGTGGTACGCAAATTGCCTTAGTCGCATACTAACAATGTAATTATCAGGTCAAATCCATAGATAAACTAGCAAGAAATGTCAATTCTTACTTAGTACCATCAAAAGTTTCCCTCTATTGTCATGCACATGTTCTTATGGGGATTGATTTACATATTTTTAACATAACTGAAATCTTGCTACATAGTTCACATGATATGTTGCTCTCAGCCTCTGCTCTTAGAGCCAAAATATAACTTTGCTTCATTAACTCGAATGATATATGCTATTTTACACATGTGTATCGGGTTGGCATCGAACACCCATTTTTTGGCATGATCATAAGGATGTCCTATACACGGTTCAGATACATGCATACACTTTTTTTGCTCTTTAAGTGTATATACCTCCTCCTGTTTACCATTTATTTTATATTGTCAGACTTCTGCACGCTGATATCTCTAAGCATTATATCTAGGTTGATACAACGATCACTGATACTTTAAAATACTCTGATCACTGAGTACATGATATGTTGACATTGAGCCCCTATCACCGTATTTCTATACATATTTTTAATTGCACCTATATTTGTTAACGTCATTATTTTCTTTTCTAAATTTGATTTCTTTTTTTTTTTGCGGGTGATTCTAAATTTGATTTCAACTTGAGTTTGTATGGGAGACAAAACACTAATTATGTTTAGTTTATTACTACAGTGCGTTTGTAAAACAAAATTCTCATGGTGAACCGAACAATTATCCTGGTTATAGAAGCATGAGAGCAGATAATTTAAAGCAAATTCAGACCATTGAAAAAGATATCTCCTTAGAAGTATGAGCCACATACTTACACGCAACTGGCATATTTTAGCGTAAGTACTAACTTCTAGCTTGTGGATGGCCGTCAAGTGTAAGCTCATTTTGTACTTATGTACTATACTCCCGCAGTCCTTTTCCCATTCAAAATATGGAGCACGTGCTAATCAATAAATCACTGACCTCACTTTACTCACTCGGTCTTTGTATTCAAGTATAATAAACTATACGACTTGGCTCGAGCAGTACTATTATTTATTTTCCTTTTTATATCTTAGCTAAAAATATCACTCGAGCGGCAAAGTCTGCAACCTTCAGTATTGACAGTTCTTGGGCGAAGTCTAGCAAAAATCATATTTTGTCCATGTTGATTAGTTTTTTTTCCTTCCCTTATATATGCATGTTGAAAATATCACTCAAGCAGCAGCAAAGTCTGCAACCTTTAGTATTGACAGGTTTTTGGCGAAGTCTAGCAAAAATTCTATACCGTCCATGTTGATTAGTTTTTTTCTTCCTTCCCTTATACATGTTGCTTGAAAGCTTAATCACGTGTCATTTTTAAACACACATACGTACACGTCTTCTGTCCTATCTTTGTAAAACGATGCATCCTTTTAGCATGTCTGAGCCGTACAACTCTAGGTAATCTGAGGTGTCCCGATCACGTACAACACGTCTTCTGTCCTTCGTACACGGTCATCCAAAGGCAGCTTTTTAATATAGACCTTTTAGTAGAATCCCACGTGAGTTAACCAAAGACGTGTTGGTTCAAAAAACACAGACGTGCTGTACGTGACATATCAAACTATTTGTTGATGGTAATATTTGTACGTAACGCTGCATCTTTCAAATCTGAGCCGTTAATTTTTAAAAATTTCAAATCTGAGCCGTTAATTTTTAAAATTTACGGTCAAGATAATTTAATCTGTGTGGACTAACGTGATGGCTTGTTTGACTTCTGTCTTAAGTATATAAATAGATAGATAGATAGATTATAGCATACAGCGTGCATTCTTCAAAGCTCTTCGCGATGCTGAAATCGACAAAGGTAGAAATCAAGAAAAGCATCAAGTGTTGATGGTTAACAAGATCACTAGTTTTAAGCAAAGGGTAAAGGGAAGAAGGGGAACTTCAAGAAGAACGGCAAGCAAGTTGTTGCTCAAGTGAAAAAGCCCAAGTCTGGACCTAAACCTGGAACTGAGTGCTTCTACTGCAAAGGGACTGGTCACTGGAGGCGGAACTACCCCAAATACTTGGCAGATAAGAAGGATGGCAAAGTGAACAAAGGTATATGTGATATACATGTTATTGATGTGTACCTTACTAGTAACCCCTGGGTACTTGATACCGGTTCATTTCCTATGATTAGTAACTCAAAACAGGAGTTGCAAGATGAACAAAGACTAGTTATAATCGAAATGACGATGTGTGTTGGAAATATTTCCAAGGTTGATAAGATCACCATGGCATACTCCCTCTACCATCGTGATTAGTATTGGAACTGAATAAATGTTATTCGATGTTTGCGTTGAGCATAAATATGATTGGATCATGTTTATTGCAATACGGTTATTCATTTAAGTCAGAGAATGATTGTTGTTCTGTTTACATGAATAAAACCTTCTATGGTTTTACATCCAATGTAAATCGTTTACTGAATCTCGATCACAGTGATGCACATAATATTGATGCCAAAAGATGCAAAGTTGATAATGATAGTGCAACTTATTTGTGGCACTGCAGTTTAGGTCATATTGGTGTAAAGCGCATGAAGAAACTCCATGCCTCTTGGGCAAGATGACTAAGACTCCGTTCTCCGGAACAATGGAGCGAGCAACTGACTTATTGGAAATAATACATACAGATGTATGCGGTCCGATGAGTGTTGAGGCTCGCGGCGAGTATCGTTATTTTCTGACCTTCATAGATGATTTGAGAAGATATGGGTATATCTACTTGATGAAACATAAGTCTGAAACATTTTGAAAAGTTCAAAGAATTTCAGAGTGAAGTGGAAAATCATCGTAACAAGAAAATAAAGTTTCTACGATCTAATCATGGAGGTGAATTTTTGAGTTACGAGTTTGGCCTTCAATTAAAACAATGTGGAATAGTTTCACAAACTCACGCCACCTGGAACACCACAGTGTAATGGTGTGTCCGAACGTCGTAACCGTACTTTATTAGATATAGTGCGATCTATGATGTCTCTTACCGATTTACCACTATCGTTTTGGGATTATGCATTAGAGACAGCTGCATTCACGTTAAATAGGGGCACCATCTAAATCCGTTGAGATGACACCGTATGAACTATGGTTTGGCAAGAAACCTAAGCTATCGTTTCTTAAAGTTTGGGGTTGTGATGCTTATGTGAAAAAATTTCAACCTAATGAGCTCGAACCCAAATCAGAGAAGTGCGTCTTAATAGGATACCCAAAAGAAACTGTTGGGTACACCTTCTATCACAGATCCGAAGACAAGATTTTTGTTGCTAACACTAGTAGAAAAAGGGCCTATTGTCCCGGTTCGTAAGGCCCATTTGTCCCGGTTTTTGAACCGGGACTAAAAGGTCGTTACTAAAGCCCTAGACCTTTAGTCTCGGTTCTTACATGAACGGGGACAGATGGGCCTCCACGTGGCCGCTGCGGCGAGCCCAGGCAGGAGGCCCTTTGGTCCCAGTTGGTGGCACCAACCGGAACCAATAGGCATCCACGCGTCAGCATTTCAGGGGCTGGGGTTTTTGTTTTTTTTAAAAGGGGGGGGGGTTAATTTAGGTGTTTCATATATTGTGTTAGCTAGCTAATTAATAGAGAGAAGTGTCGTACGCTACGTACTATATACGTATAGAGAGGACTAGACACGCTAGCTACTAATAAGCAAATGAAGGAAACAGAAGATCGTCATGAACATATGCATACACAGAGAAGTGATATCGACCACCTCTCCTTCTCTGAGAGATTGGTCGAACAACAAGTTCCCGTATATATATCTGACACTACTGGCTACATATATATATACAATATAATTATCTCTTACAATATAATCTCCTAATTATATATGAACTCAGGGTCCACATGGTATTCTCCGTCTTTATCGATCACGTGGTCAAGAAAGAATGCCGCGAATTCCTCTTGAATTGCTCGCATACGATCTGGTGGTAGGAGTTCATCCCGCATCCGAAATATCTAATTTGAAGAAGAGGGTCAATACATATATATGAATAAATGAAACTCAACACAAATGATGATAATAAAATAAAATTATGAATATTATTGCTTACGCACTTCATATTGTTTGTCAGAGTAGCCCCGCTCACAGGTCGCGTTGCGGATGCACTCGTAAACGTAGTATCCACAGTAATTATTTCCGGATTCCTGCCACAACCACTTTACAAGAAATAGAGGTCAATCAAACTGATAAGCAAGCATACTAAATGGTATTGATGAAACTAGCGGTTGAATCACTAGGAGATGCGCGGAACTAGCTAGTAGTACTTACTTTCGGGTGTTTAAATTGCAGCTTCTTCAGCAGTCCCGGAGCTTTTGAGGTGAATTTTCTCCAAACCCTGCCAGACAAAGAAAACAATTACATGATATCAGGAAATGAAGAAAGTTGCCGACATGGTGCGATAATGCTCAATTTAACTTCTCGAGCATTTCAGTCATGTCCGCATACTCCTTGGGATCTTTTCGTCTCAAGTCGAAGACGGTTACTAGTCCCTGCTCAAGCTTAATCTCCAGGAGAATATAGTGGAAACTGCGCACGCAAGCATAACTCATCAATTACATTACTATAACCTCGAGTAATTAAGGGAAACCGAATATGCAAAAGACAGTAACACTCACTTGAAGCTGTAAGGAAAGAGTATTATAGCTTTGTTTTGATTTACTACCAACGATCGTAGCAAGTTTTTCTCGACTTCTTTGATGGCATGTTCTTCAGCAACCTGATAAATATCTATGAGATTGGTGTTAATGAACCCAATATCACCGATTTGTTTTTTCTTCAATTCGGCGATCTTCAACCTGCATAATATAGTGAGGATAATTATATATACATGCAATGAAAGAGCTGACCTATATATAGAGACTTAATGCTAGAAGTAGTACTTACAGACAGTAGCAAGTCATCATCAATTTATCGAGGGCCTTTTGATTGAAAAACTCGAAGAACTCCTCAAATGGAACATTCAACAGTTCAATTCCAACGAGGTCATGCACCTGTTTAACTCTTAGCGCCAAAGTATTCATCCCATTAGACTCTCTGCAGGTTTTCATGTACCAATCATGCAATCTTCGCATCATCGTTGTTAGAGGAGGACTTCCATCTTTTACGAGAGGCTTCCCGTACTGGTATCTGTGTTCGTCCACCTCCAAGAAATCATAATGTACATCATCGGGCAGGTAATCTCCAGGATTGCTATAACCGGGCACCATCCTCGGATCATTAGCGACGCTATCGTCGCTACGCACCTTGAGCGGGGGGCACGTCTGGTTCGCTTGTTCGCCGGGCTGGGCAATTGTTTTCCCAGCTCGTCATTCTGCTAACCTTCGATCAATGACAGTCCTTCTGACCGATCCGCTTCGGCAAATGACTTTTCAATAATGCGCTCATAGTTGCCTTTCGGCGGAGACTTTGGTGCTTTCTTCAGGGCAGCCAGAGTGCGCTTCACTTTCACCGGATCTATCTGCTCCTCCGGAGCAGACTTTTCAAAGAAGCTCGTCACTTCGGCTCGCACGATCTTCTTAGTTTCCTCCTCGGTCCTCTCGTATGGTAACTTCTCTGGAGTCCTCAGAGAAGGACCGAATCGGTATTGCCTCCCGCCTCTGGCTGTACTGCTAGAAGCCGGAGCGGACGGAGCGGCTGCGACTGTCTTCTTTCGTGCTTTCTTAGGCGGAGGAGAAGGAGTACGACGGGCCGGAGCAGCCGGGGCGGCGGCGGGTCTCTTCCGTCCTTGTTGGCAAGGCGGAGAAGGAGGAGGCTGGCTGCTCGGGCGCGCCGGCGCAGGCGGAGAAGAAGGCTGAGTGCCCTGATCACTCGCCGGAGGAGGAGGAGGCGGAGTGCCAACACTCGCCGGAGCAGGAGGAGGAGGCGGAGGCGCCCAGTTCGGATGGTTGATGAGCTCCTTCTTCCATAGGCATTGGGTCTTCAGAGAAGAACCCAGCCGAATCTCCCCTTCACCCATAGGGTTCTCAAGCTCCAGGTCCTCAAATCCGTCCGTTATGTCGTCCACCATCACCCTAGCATATCCCTCTGGAATCGGCCGGCAGTGGTAGGTTGCGCCAGGTCCAGTAGGTAAAACAGAGCCAACAGCCGCCTTGGCTTTGAGTTTCATCCATTGCGTCATAAGGTGGCAATGTTGAGTCTCCGTGATAGCATCCACGGGGTAGCTGGCAGGAGCCGTGAAGACAGGCTCGTGCTGAAGCAGCTCGGTGGAAGCCACGCTGCTTCTCCGCTGAGATGGCGGGGTAGCTTCAGGGGAAGCTTCGGCAGTTCGTTTGCTGCGATTTGCTTGTCGCTCCTTTATCGCTTGCACCCTTGCGTGCAGCGCCTGTTGTTGGTCATGCTCCACTTTCTTCCTCCTCTCCTGGCTTTTGTAACCGTCCGCGTCCGGAAACCCAGCCTTCCACGGAAGGGAGCCTGGCATGCCTCGTGTACGTCCGGGGTGCTCAGGATTCCCGAGGGCCTCTGTCAGCTCGTCTTTCTCTCTGTCCGGGACGAACGTCCCTTGATGCGCTTCTTCGATCAAGTCCTTTAGCTTCCTGATGGGTGTATTCAGCTGCTCATTCGTCCAAACACACTGGTCTGTTACAGGGTCCAATGTTCCCCCAACACCGAAGAACCAAGTCCTGCAACGGTCTGGCCAGCGTCGCGTCTCTGGTTCGACCCCTTTATTAAGGAGGTCAATCTCAGCCTTGTCCCACTTAGGCCGGGCTTTCAGGTAGCCACCTGACCCCGTGCGATGGTGATGCTTCTTCTTTGCAGCATTTTTCTTGTTTGTCGCTGACATCTTCGCTGCTCTCTCAGATGTCTTTTTGGCGACAAATGCGTCCCACTGATCTGCAATTTTCTCAAACCGGCCGGTGAATTCTGGAGTCTTCTCTTTGTCGACATACTCTTTTTTCAGCTCATTCTTCCATCTTCTGAATAGCTCAGCCATTTTCTTGAGAGCATAAGCCTTGATCATTGGCTTTTTGACTGGGTTCTCCGGATCGTCCTCTTCCGGAATGGTGAATTTGCCTGCAGCGCGGTCCAAAGTTCAGCTTTCTGCCGATCGCTGACATAAGACACCTGAGAGTCTTTATCCTTGGGCTTCAACCATTGCTCTAGGCTGATCGGGATCATGTCCTTAACTAGAACCCCGCACTGAGCATTAAATTTTTGCTTCGTCCGGAGGGGTTCAATCGGTTGGCCAGCACGATCAATTTCGACGATCGTGTATCTTTCATCCATGCGCAACTTTTTCGCCGGGCCTCATCTCGTTACCGACGTGGTGCTCGATCCGGAGGGCTAGAAAAGAAGAAAGAAGAGAGTTAATATGTGTACATACCAAAAACAATTAATGCATCAATTAGCTATAGTCAGCACATGCTTAATTAATATATATACCTGGCCGGACTGCGTTCGGTCACCGGAGCCGTCATCACAGTGTCCTTCGTCCTCCTCCATTCGGTCACCAGAGCCGTCATCACGGTGTCCTTCCTCCATTGTTTGATCATCGTCGTAGCCTGCTGCTTCCTTCTCCACCAATGTTTCCAGACCATCGGTGCACTTGTCATTGAGAAACTCGAAGACGGCATCACTTCCGTGTGCGATTATGTCCCTCAACACCGATTCTGTTGCTTCGTCTCGGGGGTGCGGATCCATAGTTTCTGCAAATATTTACAACATGGCAATTATTATTCAAACATGACAGTGGATATATTAGTGGCAAACGTAGAACTATCTAGCTAAGCGCACAATAAGGCGTGGGGGTGGGGTGGCCTCTCGGCAATGCTTCTCTAGGGTTTGGGGTGGCCTCTCGGCAACGCTTCAAGAGTTTTGGTCGAGCGAGAGGGCCGGGGGGTACTCCCGTAGTATAAGTTATCGCGGTCGAGAGGGGGTATATATATATATATATATATATCGACCGCCCCTCATGTCGAAGTTATCGGGGAGAGGGGGTTATATCGACAACGACGACATACATACATGGGAAAATAATGTTATCGGGGAGGGGGTATATCGACCCCCCCCCCTCATGTTGAAGTTATCGGGAGGGGGTATATCGACAATGGCATACCCGATAAAAAATAAGAAGACGAAGAAGAAATAAAAAAGAGGAGAAAAAGAAAGGAATAGATGAGAAGATCGAAGAAAAAAAAAAGAAGAAAAAAAAGAGGAGAAGAAGAAAGGAATAGAATTTCTATTCCTTTCTTCTTCACCTCTTCTTTTTCTTCTTTTTTCCTCTTCTTATTTATTTCTCCTCTTCTTCCTCTCCTCTTCTTCTCCTTTCTTCCTCTTCTTATTTTCTTTTTTCCTATACTTCTTTTTCTTCTTCTTCCTTCTTAATATCACTTAGCAACTTTTGCAACGATCGGGGGGTGGGGGTGCTCCTGTGGTCTAAAATCGGTCTATGCACAATAGAAAATTCTGAAAAAATACATGAAGTAGTATTGCTTGTTTTTTTTAAATGTTCAAATAGAAAATTTAGAAAAAAAAAGTAAAGGTTTTGCCTAATGCATTGTTCATATGAGTATACAAACATTTGCATATTCTACAATAATTAATATCACCAAAAAAATATGAACAGAAAAAAATCCTAACTTTTCTAAAAATCTATCTTTTTCATACATGAACATATATATATATACACAGAGAACATACATACATATATACATTTTTATAAAAATACAAAAAACAAAAAATCTGAAAAAAAACAGTGAGGAAGGGGGCGGCGCCGGCCTGACCAAAGAAGAGGTGCGGCGTGGTCGGGGCAGGGGCAGAGGCACGGCGCGCATCGGGGTAGAGGCGCGCGCGGCATGGTCGGGGCAGGGGCAGAGGCGACGGCGGCATGGTCGGGGCAGGGCAAGGCAGAGGCGAGCTCAGGCGCGCCGCGTGGTCGCGCGGGGCAGCTCGGGCGACGACGACGTGGTCGGGGCAGGGGCGCGCGGCGTGGTCGGGGCGGGCCGACGGCGGCGTGCTTGGGGGAGGGGGCAGGACGAGGAAGAGGGCGGCGACGGCGTCGACGGGGCGAGCTCGGGCAGCCTGGCGGCGTCGTCGGGGTGGGGCAACTGATGCAGAGATGAATCTGAAAAACGCTAAGTGTTTTCTTATATACTCAGAGCATTGGTACCGGTTCGTGGCACCAACCGGGACCAATGCCCCCTTTAGTCCCGGTTGGTGCCACCAACCGGGACCAAAGGTCTCTTTTCAGCAGCCCAAAGGGCGGGAAGCAGAGGCCTTTGGTCCCGGTTGGTGGCACCAACCGTGAATAAAGGGGGGGCATTGGTCCCGGTTGGTGCCACGAACCGGTACCAACGCACCCCTTTAGTCTCGGTTGGTGCCACCAACCGGGACCAAAGGCCTTGTGTTGCTGCGCCCGCATCGAAAGTTTAGTCCCACCTCGCTAGTTGAGAGGGGCGCGCAGTGGTTTATAAGCCCCACTGCCGCACCCCTCTCGAGCTCCTCTCCATTGCAGGCTTACGGGCCTAGTCTAACACTGCTATGCCTGTGAGCCTACTGGCCTTCTGCGGGCCTGAATCCTGGCCCATGGATGGGTTTCTAGTCGTATTCAGGCCGTGGTGGCCCAGTAGGTGGCATTTTTTTTATTTTTTCCCAGTTTTTTTTTGTTTTCTTTTTTGTTTTCTTTTTTGCTTTATTTATTTTGTTTTCTTTCTACTTACAACAAAATACTTATTTATTTTATTTTATTTTGTTTCTAATTACTTATTTGTTTTATTTTATGATAATTCTTTTTGCTATTAAAGTTTCTAACAAAAAAAATCTTTATGAAAATTCTTTTTGCTTTTAATGATTTTGAACAAAAAATATTTTGATAATTTTAGTTGCATCAGTTTTATATAATTTTAGTTTCAATAATACTAGAGGTTGCTTATAATGTTTTGAACAAAAAATACTTTTATAATTTCAGTTTCATAAATTTTATTTATGTTATTAAAGTTTATTTTATTTTGTTTCTACTTATATATTTTATTAAAGTTTATATTAATTTGTTTCTAATTACGTATTTACTTTATTTTATGAGCTATAAGACCCTGAAATTGAAAAGCATTTCAAATAAACTCTAAAAAGGTTGAAAGTTGGCATGGTATCATAATTTCACCCACATAGCATGTGCAAGAAAGTAGAGAGGCTTACGGCAAAAACTGGATGAACTTCGTGTACAAAACAGACAATCTCTTTCGAAGTATCAGGGTTTCATACGGAAACTCGTCTGTTACAAAGGGATTTCATTTTCTTGACCTTATTTGAACTCCATAGTTTTTCTGTGTTCAAAATGCACCATTCAAAGCCACATCATCAATTTTCAACCCTTTTTGACTTCATTTTCTATTTTTCATGCATTTACTGATATTTTGAGGTATAAGACCCTGAAATTGAGAAGCACTACAAATGAACTCTAAAAAGGTTGAAAGTTGGCATGGTGTCATCATTTCACCCACATAGCATGTGCAAGAAATTAGAGAGGCTTACGGCAAAAACTGGATGCACTTCGTGTACAAAACGGACAATCTCATTCGAAGTATCAGGGTTTCACACGGAAACTCGTCTGTTACAAAGGGATTTCATTTTCTTGAACTTATTTGAACTCCATAGTTTTTCTGTGTTCAAAATGCATCATTCAAAGCCACATCATCAATTTTCAACCCTTTCTGACTTCATTTGTTATTTTTCATGCATTTACTGATTTTTTTGAGCTATAAGACCCTGAAATTGAAAAGCACTACAAATGAACTCTGAAAAGGTTGAAAGTTGGCATGGTGTCATCATTTCACCCACATAGCATGTGCAAGAAAGTAGAGACGGTTACGGCAAAAACTGGATGCACTTCGTGTACAAAACGGACAATCTCTTTCGAAATATCAGGTTTCATACGGAAACTCGTCTGTTACAAAGGGATTTCATTTTCTTGAACTTATTTAAACTCCATAGTTTTTTCGTGTTCAAAATGCACCATTCAAAGCAACATCATCAATTTTCAACCCTTTCTCACTTCATTTGTTATTTTTCATGCATTTACTGATTTTTTGAGCTATAAGACCCTGAAATTGAAAAGCATTTCAAATAAACTCTGAAAAGGTTGAAAGTTGGCTTGGTATCATAATTTCACCCACATAGCATGCGCAAGAAAGTAGAGAGGCTTACGGCAAAAACTGGATGCACTTCGTGTACAAAACGGACAATCTCTTTCGATGTATCAGGGTTTCATACGGAAACTCGTCTGTTACAAAGGGATTTCATTTTCTTGACCTTATTTGAACTCCATAGTTTTTATGTGTTCAAAATGCACCATTCAAAGCCACATTATCAATTTTCAACCCTTTCTGACTTCATTTGTATTTTTCATGTATTTACTGAATTTTTTGAGCTATAAGACCCTGAAATTGAAAAACACTACAAAGGAACTCTGAAAAGGTTGAAAGTTGGCATGGTGTCATCATTTCACCCACATAGCATGTGCAAGAAAATAGAGAGGCTTACGGCAAAAACTGGATGCACTTCGCGTACAAAACGGACAATCTCATTCGAAGTATCAGGGTTTCACACGGAAACTCGTCTGTTACAAAGGGATTTCATTTTCTTGAACTTATTTGAACTCCATAGTTTTTCTGTGTTCAAAATGCACCATTCAAAGCCACATCATCAATTTTCAACCCTTTATGACTTCATTTGCTATTTTTCATGCATTTGATGATTTTTTTGAGCTATAAGACCCTGAAATTGAGAAGCACTACAAATGAACTCTGAAAAGGTTGAAAGTTGGCATGGTGTCATCATTTCACCCACATAGCATGTGCAAGAAATTATAGAGGCTTATGGCAAAAACTGGATGCACTTCGCGTACAAAACGGACAATCCCATTCGAAGTATCAGGGTTTCACACGGAAACTCGTCTGTTACAAAGGGATTTCATTTTCTTCAACTTATTTGAACTCCATAGTTTTTCTGTGTTCAAAATGCACCATTCAGAGCCACATCATCAATTTTCAACCCTTTATGACTTCATTTGCTATTTTTCATGCATTTAATGATTTTTTTTTGAGCTATAAGACCCTGAAATTGAGAAGCACTACAAATGAACTCTGAAAAGGTTGAAAGTTGGCATGGTGTCATCATTTCACCCACATAGCATGTGCAAGAAATTATAGAGGCTTATGGCAAAAACTGGATGCACTTCGTGTACAAAACGGACAATCTCATTCGAAGTATCAGGGTTTCACACGGAAACTCGTCTGTTACAAAGGGATTTCATTTTCTTGAACTTATTTGAAGTCCATAGTTTTTGTGTGTTCAAAATGCACCATTCAAAGCCACATCATCAATTTTCAACCCTTTCTGACTTCATTTTCTATTTTTCATGCATTTACTGATTTTTTTGAGGTATAAGACCCTGAAATTGAGAAGCACTACAAATGAACTCTGAAAAGGTTGAAAGTTGGCATGGTGTCATCATTTCACCCACATAGCATGTGCAAGAAATTATAGAGGCTTATGGCAAAAACTGGATGCACTTCGTGTACAAAACGGACAATCTCATTCGAAGTATCAGGGTTTCACACGGAAACTCGTGTGTTACAAAGGGATTTCATTTTCTTGAACTTATTTGAAGTCCATAGTTTTTCTGTGTTCAAAATGCACCATTCAAATCCACATCATCAATTTTCAACCCTTTCTGACTTCATTTGCTATTTTTCATGCATTTAATAATTTTTTTGAGCTATAAGACCCTGAAATTGAGAAGCACTACAAATGAACTCTGAAAAGGTTGAAAGTTGGCATGGTGTCATCATTTCACCCACATAGCATGTGCAAGAAAGTAGAGAGGCTTACGGCAAAAACTGGATGCACTTCGCGTACAAAACGGACCATCTCATTCGAAGTATCAGGGTTTCACACGGAAACTCGTCTGTTACAAAGGGATTTCATTTTCTTGAACTTATTTGAACTCCATAGTTTTTCTGTGTTCAAAATGCACCATTCAAAGCCACATCATCAATTTTCAACCCTTTATGACTTCATTTGCTATTTTTCATGCATTTGATGATTTTTTTGAGCTATAAGACCCTGAAATTGAGAAGCACTACAAATGAACTCTGAAAAGGTTGAAAGTTGGCATGGTGTCATCATTTCACCCACATAGCATGTGCAAGAAATTATAGAGGCTTATGGCAAAAACTGGATGCACTTCGTGTACAAAACGGACAATCTCATTCGAAGTATCAGGATTTCACACGGAAACTCGTCTGTTACAAAGGGATTTCATTTTCTTGAACTTATTTGAAGTCCATAGTTTTTCTGTGTTCAAAATGCACCATTCAAAGCCACATCATCAATTTTCAACCCTTTCTGACTTCATTTGCTATTTTTCTTGCATTTAATGATTTTTTTGAGCTATAAGACCCTGAAATTGAGAAGCACTACAAATGAACTCTGAAAAGGTTGAAAGTTGGCATGGTGTCATCATTTCACCCACATAGCATGTGCAAGAAATTATAGAGGCTTATGGAAAAAACTGGATGCACTTCGCGTACAAAACGGACAATTTCATTCGAAGTATCTGGGTTTCACACGGAAACTCGTCTGTTACAAAGTGATTTCATTTTCTTGAACTTATTTGAACTCCATAGTTTTTCTGTGTTCAAAACGCACCATTCAGTGCCACATCATCAATTTTCAACCCTTTCTGACTTCATTTGCTATTTTTCATGCATTTACTAATTTTTTGAGCTTTAAGACCCTGAAATTCAGAAGCACTACAAATGAACTCTGAAAAGGTTGAAAGTTGGCATTGTGTCATCATTTCACCCACATAGCATGCGCAAGAAACTAGAGAGGCTTACGGCAAAAACTGGATGCACTTCGCGTACAAAACGGACAATCTCATTCGAAGTATCAAGGTTTCATACGGAAACTCGTCTGTTACAAAGGGATTTCATTTTCTTGATCTTATTTGAACTCCATAGTTCTTCTGTGTTCAAAATGCACCATTCAAAGCCACATCATCAATTTTCAACCCTTTCTGACTTCATTTGCTATTTTTCATGCATTTACTGATTTTTTTGAGGTATAAGACCCTGAAATTGAGAAGCACTACAAATGAACTCTGAAAAGGTTGAAAGTTGGCATGGTGTCATCATTTCACCCACATAGCATGTGCAAGAAATTATAGAGGCTTATGGCAAAAACTGGATGCACTTCGTGTACAAAACGGACAATCTCATTCGAAGTATCAGGGTTTCACACGGAAACTCGTCTGTTACAAAGGGATTTCATTTTCTTGAACTTATTTGAGGTCCATAGTTTTTCTGTGTTCAAAATGCACCATTCAAATCCACATCATCAATTTTCAACCCTTTCTGACTTCATTTGCTATTTTTCATGCATTTAATGATTTTTTTGAGCTATAAGACCCTGAAATTGAGAAGCACTACAAATGAACTCTGAAAAGGTTGAAAGTTGGCATGGTGTCATCATTTCAACCACATAGCATGTGCAAGAAAGTAGAGAGGCTTACGGAAAAAACTGGATGCACTTCGCGTACAAAACGGACAATCTCATTCGAAGTATCAGGGTTTCACACGGAAACTCGTCTGTTACAAAGGGATTTCATTTTCTTGAACTTATTTGAACTCCATAGTTTTTCTGTGTTCAAAATGCACCATTCAAAGCCACATCATCAATTTTCAACCCTTTCTGACTTCATTTGCTATTTTTCATGCATTTAATGATTTGTTTGAGCTATAAGACCCTGAAATTGAGAAGCACTACAAATGAACTCTGAAAAGGTTGAAAGTTGGCATGGTGTCATCATTTCACCCACATAGCATGTGCAAGAAAGTAGAGAGGCTTACGGCAAAAACTGGATGCACTTCGCGTACAAAACGGACAATCTCATTCGAAGTATCAGGGTTTCACACGGAAACTCGTCTGTTACAAAGGGATTTCATTTTCTTGAACTTATTTGAACTCCATAGTTTTTCTGTGTTCAAAATGCACCATTCAAAGCCACATCATCAATTTTCAACCCTTTCTGACTTCATTTTCTATTTTTCATGCATTTACTGATTTTTTTGAGGTATAAGACCCTGAAATTGAGAAGCACTACAAATGAACTCTGAAAAGGTTGAAAGTTGGCATGGTGTCATCATTTCACCCACTAGCATGTGCAACAAACTAGAGAGGCTTACGGCAAAAACTGGATGCACTTCGTGTACAAAACGGACAATCTCATTCGAAGTATCAGGGTTTCACACGGAAACTCGTCTGTTACAAAGGGATTTCATTTTCTTGAACTTATTTGAACTCCATAGTTTTTCTGTGTTCAAAATGCACCATTCAAAGCCACATCATCAATTTTCAACCCTTTCTGACTTCATTTGCTATTTTTCTTGCATTTACTGATTTTTTTTTAGGTATAAGTCCCTGAAATTGAGAAGCACTACAAATGAACTCTGAAAAGGTTGAAAGTTGGCATGGTGTCATCATTTCACTCACATAGCATGTGCAAGAAATTATAGAGGCTTATGGCAAAAACTGGATGCACTTCGCGTACAAAACGGACAATCCCATTCGAAGTATCAGGGTTTCACACGGAAACTCGTCTGTTACAAAGGGATTTCATTTTCTTGAACTTATTTGAACTCCATAGTTTTTCTGTGTTCAAAATGCACCATTCAGAGCCACATCATCAATTTTCAACCCTTTATGACTTCATTTGCTATTTTTCATGCATTTAATGATTTTTTTTGAGCTATAAGACCCTGAAATTGAGAAGCACTACAAATGAACTCTGAAAAGGTTGAAAGTTGGCATGGTGTCATCATTTCACCCACATAGCATGTGCAAGAAATTATAGAGGCTTATGGCAAAAACTGGATGCACTTCGTGTACAAAACGGACAATATCATTCGAAGTATCAGGGTTTCACACGGAAACTCGTCTGTTACAAAGGGATTTCATTTTCTTGAACTTATTTGAAGTCCATAGTTTTTGTGTGTTCAAAATGCACCATTCAAAGCCACATCATCAATTTTCAACCCTTTCTGACTTCATTTTCTATTTTTCATGCATTTACTGATTTTTTTGAGGTATAAGACCCTGAAATTGAGAAGCACTACAAATGAACTCTGAAAAGGTTGAAAGTTGGCATGGTGTCATCATTTCACCCACATAGCATGTGCAAGAAATTAGAGAGGCTTACGGCAAAAACTGGATGCACTTCGTGTACAAAACGGACAATCTCATTCGAAGTATCAGGGTTTCACACGGAAACTCGTCTGTTACAAATGGATTTCATTTTCTTGAACTTATTTGAACTCCATAGATTTTCTGTGTTCAAAATGCACCATTCAAAGCCACATCATCAATTTTCAACCCTTTCTGACTTCATTTGCTATTTTTCATGCATTTACTGATTTTTTTAGCTATAAGACCCTGAAATTGAAAAGCACTACAAATGAACATGGATAGATAAGTGACCAAATTAATAGTAGTTCATCATCACATTAAAACCAAAGTACTAAAAGTTCAAATTGAACAACATATAGCTCTCCAGAGCATCTAGTTAAACCGTGCATTGAAACTGTGTAAAACCTTTCAACGCAACAACAAATGCGATCATAATCAAAACTAAGGTAACAATTGATCCAACGCATAATTATACCAAGCCTCGGTATGAATGGCATATTTTCTAATCTTTCTAATCTTCAACCGCATTGCATCCATCTTGATCTTGTGATCATCGACGACATTCGCAACATGCAACTCCAATATCATCTTCTCCTCCTCAATTTCTTTTTATTTTTTCCTTCAAGTAATTCTTTTCTTTTTCAACTAAATTTAACCTCTCGACAATAGGGTCGGCTGGAATTTCCGGTTCAACCACCTCCTACATAAATAAAATCTATGTCACGTTGGACGGCATAATTGTCATAAACAATATATGAACCAAATAGTTATAAAAAGATAATATAAACCACATCCGAATCATAGACAGGACGAGGGCCGACGGGGGCGGATACCAGAACCATCGCACTATATAATAACAAGGAATAATAAAAGTAAGAAAATTAGACAAGTATCTATCTGAAGTAAGAATTTTTTTCTTTCAGAAAGAAGATAAGAACAATAGGCTCACCACGGTGGTGCCGGCGACGAGATCGGCGCGGGCGATCGACGGCAGTGAAGACGGGGACGGGACGTGACGGACCGCTAAACCTACAAAAATCTCGGGGAAAATGGAGCTCGGAGGTCGAGTTTCGAGAGAAGAAATATTAACTAGTGTGGCTCAGACATTTCATCGAACACCTCATGTGCATAGGAGGTGAGCTAGAGCACCCAAATGACCTCCCCTCGCCGGCCAGTTAAAAACAGAGCAGTGTGGAGAGTGCTCTGCTCGATGGCGATGGAGCTATATATAGGCAGTTCATTTGTCCCGGTTCGTGCCATGAACCGGGACCAATGGTTGTGGGCCAGGAGCGAGGCCCATTGGTCCCGGTTCGTGCCTAGAACCGGGACAAATGGGTCCAGATGAACCGGGACCAAAGCCCACGAGGCCCCGGCCGGCCACCTGGGCTCACGAACTGGGACGAATGCACCCATTGGTCCTGGTTCATGTAAGAACCGGGACTAATGGGCTGGCCAGGCCCGAACGAAAGCCCCTTTTTCTACTAGTGTAAAGAATGGATCCTTTCTAGAGAAGGAGTTTCTCTCGAAAGAAGTGAGTGGGAGGAAAGTAGAACTTGATGAGGTAATTGTACCTTCTCCCGAATTGGAAAGTAGTTCATCACAGAAATCAGTCCAGTGATGCCTACACCAATTAGTGAGGAAGTTAATAATGATGATCATGAAACTTCAGATCAAGTTACTACCAAACCTCGTAGGTCAACCAGAGTAAGATCCGCACCAGAGTGGTACGGTAATCCTATTCTGGAGGTCATGTTACTTGACCATGGAGAACCTACAAACTATGAAGAAGCGATGATGAGCCCAGATTCCGCCAAATGGCTTGAGGCCATGAAATCTGAGATGGGATCCATGTATGAGAACAAAGTGTGGACTTTGGTTGACTTGCCCGATGATCGGCAAGCCATAGAAAATAAATGGATCTTCAAGAGGAAGACAGACGCTGATAGTAGTGTTACTATCTACAAAGCTAGACTTGTCGAAAAAGGTTTTTGACAAAGTTCAAGGTGTTGACTACGATGAGATTTTCTCACTCGTAGCGATGCTTAAGTCTGTCCGAATCATGTTAGCAAATTGCCACATTTTATGAAATCTGGCAAATGGATGTCAAAACTACATTCCTTAATAGATTTTTTAAAGAAGAGTTGTATATGATGAAACAGAAGGTTTTGTCAATCCTAAAGGTGCTAACAAAGTGTGCAAAGCTCCAGCGATCCATCTATGGACTGGTGCAAGCATCTCGGAGTTGGAATATAAGCTTTGGTGAGTTGATCAAAGCATATAGTTTTATACAGACTTGCGGTGAAGCCTGTATTTAGAAGAAACTGAGTGGGAGCACTACAACTTTTCTGATAAGTATATGTGAATGACATATTGTCGATCGGAAATGATCTAGAATTTTTTGGAAAGCATAAAGGAGTATTTGAAAGGAGTTTTTCAAAGAAAGACCTCGATGAAGCTACTTACATATTGAGCATCAAGATCTATAGAGATAGATCAAGACGCTTGATAAGTTTTTTCAATGAGTACATACCTTGACAAGTTTTTTGAAGTAGTTCAAAATGGAACAGTCAAAGAAAGAGTTCTTGCCTGTGTTGCAAGGTGTGAAGTTGAGTAAGACTCAAATCCCGACCACGATAGAAGATAGAGAGAGAATGACGATGTGAACTATTGGTGTTAAATCACATGGCGATGTGAACTAGATTATTGACTCTAGTGCAAGTGGGAGACTGAAGGAAATATGCCATAGAGGCAATAATAAAGTTATTATTTATTTTCTTATATCATGATAAATGTTTATTATTCATGCTAGAATTGTATTAACCGGAAACTTAGTACATGTGTGAATACATAGACAAACATAGTGTCACTAGTATGCCTCTACTTGAATAGCTCGTTGAATCAAACATGGTTAAGTTTCCTAGCCATAGACATGATTTGTCATTTGATTAACGGGGTCACATCATTAGAGAATGATGTGATTGAATTGACCCATTCCGTTAGCTTAGCACTTGATCATTGAGTATGTTGCTATTACTTTCTTCATGACTTATACATGTTCATATGACTATGAGATTATGCAACTCCCGAATACCGGAGGAACACTTTGTGTGCTACCAAACGTCACAACGTAACTGGGTGATTATAAAGGTGCTCTACAGGTGTCTCCGATGGTGTTTGTTGAGTTAGCATAGATCGAGATTAGGATTTGTCACTCCGATTGTCGGAGAGGTATCTCTGGGCCCTCTCGGTAATGCACATCACTATAAGCATTGCAAGCAATGTGACTAATGAGTTAGTTGCGGGATGATACATTAGGGAACAAGTAAAGAGACTTGCCGGTAACGGTATTGAGATATCGACGATCAAATCTCGGGCAAGTAACATACCGATGACAAAGGGAACAATGTATGTTGTTATGCGGTTTGACCGATGAAGATCTTCGTAGAATATGTAGGAGCCAATATGCGCATCTAGGTTCCGCTATTGGTTATTGACCAGAGACGTGTCTCGGTCATGTCTACATAGTTCTCGAACCCGTAGGATCCGCACGCTTAACGTTCGGTGACGATCGGTATTATGAGTTTATGTGTTTTTATGTACCGAAGGTAGTTCGGAGTCCCGGATGAGATCGGGGACATGACGAGGAGTCTCAAAATGTTCAAGACGTAAAGATCGATATATTGGAAGGCTATATTCGGATATCGGAAAGGTTCTGAGTGGTTCGGGTATTTATCGGAGTACCGGAGAGTTACGGGAATTCACCGGGGAGTATATGGGCCTTATTGGGCTTTAGGGGAAAGAGAGAGGGGCTGCCTAGGGCAGGCCGCGCCCCCCCCCCCCCCCCCCCAGGCCTAGTCCGAATTGGACTAGGGGGAGGGCGGCGCCCCCTCCTTCCTTCTCTTCTTTCTTCCCCTTCCTTCTCTCCTACTCCTACTACTTGGAAGGGGGAATCCTACTCTCGGTGGGAGTAGGACTCCCCAGGGCGCGCCATAGTAGAGGGACGGCCCTCCCCCTCCTCCACTCCTTTATATACGGGAGAGGGGGGCACCCCATAGACACAACAATTGATCATTGATCTCTTAGCCGTGTGCGGTGCCCCCCTCCACCATAATCCATTTCGGTAATATCGTAGCGGTGCTTAGGCGAAGCCCTGCGTCGGTAGCATCATCATCACCATCATCATGCCGTCGTGCTGACGAAGCTCTCCCTCGAAGCTCTACTGGATCGTGAGTTTGTGGGACGTCGCTGAGCTGAACGTGTGCAGTCCGCGGAGGTGTCGCACCTTCGGTGCTGAGATCGGCCAATCGTGAAGATGTACGACTACATCAACTGCGTTGTTATAACGCTTCCGCTTACGGTCTACGAGGGTAGGTAGACAACACTCTCCCCTCTCGTTGCTATGCATCACCATGACCTTGCGTGTGCGTAGGAATTTTTTTGAAATTACTACATTCCCCAACAATTTGTTCATCAAGAAATTCACCAAGTGGCACATCATCATTATCAAGCAAGGTACTAGCATCATCATAAGCATCATTCATAGCAGAAGTAGCATCATCAATAACTTGCGACATATTAGAATTGATAGCATGTAGTGGTGTTGCAAGTTTACTCATAACAGAAGGTGAATCTAAAGCAGAACTGGATGGCAGTTTCTTACATCCCCTCGTCTTTGAGGGATAAATCTTAGTCTTAGGATCCTTCAGATTCTTCATAGTGGTAATATGATAATAATCCCAAGTGACTCAACAAATATAGATATGCTCCCCGGCAACGGCGCCAGAAAAATGTCTTGATAACCTACAAGTATAGGGGGTCGCAACAGTTTTTGAGGGTAGAGTATTAAACCCAAATTTACAGATTCGACACAAGGGGAGCCAAGGAATATTTGAAGGTATTAGCAGCTGAGTTGTCAATTCAACCACACATGGAGATTAATTATTTGTAGCAAAGTACCGTGACGATAGAAATAGTAACGCGACAAGAACAATATAAGATAAATTCGTAGGCATTGGATCGGTGACTTGTTGGATGATATTCATCATGTGACAGTTATGACCTAGGGTGATACGGCACTAGCTCCAGCTCATCGATATAATGTAGGCATGTATTCCGTAAATAGTCATATGTGCTTTATTAAAAGAACTTGCATGACCTATTTTGTCCTACCCTCCCGTGGCAGCGGGGACCATATTGGAAACTAACGGATATTAAGGCCTCCTTTTAATAGAGAACCGGAACAAAGCATTAACACATAGTGAATACATGAACTCGTCAAACTACGGTCATCATCGGGAGTGGGCCCAGTTGTTGTCACTCGGGGGTTGCCGGATCATAACACGTAGTAGGTGACTATAACTTGCAAGATCGGATCTAAAACATGGATATAATGATGAATTCATAAATGGTTCAGATCTGAAATCATGGCACCCGGGCCCAAAGTGACAAGCATTAAGCATAGCAAAGTCATAGTAACATCAATCTAAGAACATAGTGGATACTAGGGATCAGACCCTAACAAAACTAACTCGATTACATGATGAATCTCATCCAACTCCTCACCGACCAGCGAGCCTACGAAGGAATCACTCACTCCCGGTGGGGATCATCATGGAATTGGCGATGAAGATGGGTTGGTGATGACGAAGAACGAAGATTCCCCTCTCCGGAGTCCCAAATGGACTCCAGATCTGCCCTCCCGAGGAAGAACAGGACTTGGCAGCGGCTCCATCTCGTGGAACACGGTAATTATTTCTCCCCGTTTTTTTTCCTGGAAATATGTGATTTTATAGCGTCGGAATCAGGGTCTGCGGGGCCACCAGGTGGGTACAAACCACCTGGGCGTGCCAGGAGAGGGGGGCACGCCCTGGTGGGTTGTGCCCACCCAGGGGCCCTTCTCTGGTGGGTCTTGGCTCCATTAATTCTCTTTTATTCCATAAAAAATCCTCGCAAAGTTTCGTTTCATTCCGAGAACTTTAATTTCAGCACAAAAACAACACCATGGTAGTTCTGCTGAAAACAGCGCCAGTCTGGGGTTAGTTTCATTCAAATCATGCAAATTAGAGTCCAAAACAAGAGGAAAAACATGAGGAATAGTACATACGTTGGAGACGTATCACTGTACGACATCAAGGGCCTGAAGGTGGTCGTGGGAAAGGCAACGATCGTGAAGCCGGAGGACCGCATGTTCCACAACCGAGAGATGCCCGATGGCCTCTTCAAGGTTAACGTGGCCAGTGTCTTAGCGGGCTTCGAGGATTTGCCTCCTCCGGTACTAGTCTGTGACGACGAGACCCCCAAGAGGATTGGCACATGCAAGAGCTGGTTCTTGCCTTGGCCGAAGTCTCTTCTTTGTATCGAGGCACGCAGTATCACACCAACGCCACCTTCTCAAGAAGGTATGAACACCACTCCACCTACCAAATTACCTGCACCTGTCGTGGCGGGTGATAGCGGACGACGCAAGGGAGAGCCTCCATTAGTGCCAGATCATGTCGCTGTTGGAAATATGCCCTAGAGGCAATAATAAAATGGTTATTATTATATTTCCTTGTTCATGATAATTGTCTATTGTTCATGCTATAATTGTGTTATCCGGAAATCGTAATACATGTGTGAATACATAGACCACAACATGTCCCTAGTGAGCCTCTAGTTGACTAGCTCGTTGATCAACACATAGTCATGGTTTCCTCAATATGGACATTGGATATCATTGATAACGGGATCACATCATTGGGAGAATGATGTGATGGACAAGACCCAATCCTAAGCATAGCACAAGATCGTGTAGTTCGTTTGCTAGAGCTTTTCCAATGTCAAGTATCATTTCCTTAGACCATGAGATCGTGTAACTCCCGGATGCCGTAGGAGTGCTTTGGGTGTACTAAACGTCACAACGTAACTGGGTGACTATAAAGGTACACTACAGGTATCCCCGAAAGTATCTGTTGGGTTGACACGGATCGAGACTGGGATTTGTCACTCCGTATTACGGAGAGGTATCTCTGGGCCCACTCGGTAATGCATCATCATAATGAGATCAATGTGACCAAGTGCTTGGTCGCGGGATCATGCATTACGGTACGAGTAAAGTGACTTGCCGGTAACGAGATTCAACGAGGTATTGGGATACCGACGATCGAATCTCGGGCAAGTAACTTACCGATTGACAAAGGGAATTGTATACGGGATTGATTGAATCCTCGACATCATGGTTCATCCGATGAGATCATCGTGGAACATGTGGGAGCCAACATGGGTATCCAGATCCCGCTGTTGGTTATTGGCCGGAGAGATGTCTCGGTCATGTCTGCATAGTTCCCGAACCCGTAGGGTCTACACACTTAAGGTTCGATGACGCTAGGGTTATTAGGAAGACTTGTATGTGATTACCGAATGTTGTTCGGAGTCCCGGATGAGATCCCGGACGTCACAAGGAGTTCCGGAATGGTCCGGAGGTAAAGATTTATATATGGGAAGTTGTCATACAGTCACCGGAAAGGTTCGGGGGCATATCGGTATTGTACTGGGGCCACCGGAGGGGTTTCGGGGGTCCACCGGGAGGGGCCACCTCTCCCAGAGGGCCCCATGGGCTGTATGTGGGAGGGAACCAGCCCCAAGTGGGCTGGGCGCCACCCCCCCCCTTGGGCCCATGCGCCTAGGGTTGGGGGAAACCCTAAAGGGGGCGCCCCCCCTTGCTTGGGGGGCAAGCCCCCTCCCCTTGGCCGCCGCCCCCCCCCCCCCTCTAGATCTCATCTAGAGGGGGCCGAACCCCTTCCTCCTTCCCCTATAAATAGAGGGGTGAGGGGAGGGCTGCACAACACATCCAAGGCGCAGCCCCTCCCCTCCCCTCCCCAACACCTCTCTTCCTCCGTTAAGAGCTTGGCGAAGCCCTGCTAGAGTACTGCTGCTCCACCACCACCACGCCGTCGTGCTGCTGTTGGAGCTCTCTTCCTTAACCTCTCCCTCCTCCTTGCTGGATCAAGGCGCGGGAGACGTCCTCACTCCGTACGTGTGTTGAACGCGGAGGTGCCGTCCGTTCGGCGCTTGGTCATCGGTGATTTGGATCACGACGAGTACGACTCCATCAACCCCGTTCTCTTGAACGCTTCCGTGCGTGATCTACAAGGGTATGTAGATGCTCTCCTCTCTCGTTGCTAGATGACTCCATAGATTGATCTTGGTGAAGCATAGAAATTTTTTATTTTCTGCAACGTTCCCCAACAGTCGCCCCCGTTGTGGAAGAAGCAAATGTTGATGATGACATGGATGAGGATGATGATGACCCAAACAAGTATTTAAATACTGCCTATGATGATGGAGTATTGATGGCTCAGGACGAGGGAGACTCAGGCTATGAGCATGGAGATGATGACTTGATGCTGCCTGATTTGCCGGAGCCGGAACGTCCTAAGGCGGAATGCAAAAAGTCTCTCTTCAAGCGATCCTCGCAGGAGACGCCTCCAGATGCCGCCTCTACCCAGCAACCCCCCGAGGCCCGTCCACTGATTACCCCGACGACACTGGGGGTGGTGGTTAGGGAAGCTATGGTGGGCTCACTACCGCCACTCACCAAGAAGCAAAGGAGGAGACCGGACAGGAAAGGCCCTAAAGGCGCCAGAGCTGCTTCAAGCAGACAGCCGCCTCTGAAGCCCCGGGTGGTAGACAAAATACCTGTCGAAGGTAAGAAGCGTTTCTATGTCGCCGGCGACCCGATCCTACCTGCCAAAGTGCTAGAGCACATAGTGAATAGTGATCTAAAGAGAATCCATGAAGATGTGCTGGCCAGAGAGAAAAGCCTTCTGATCGCGGAAGAACCAGGATACCCGCTTTACGCGGCTTAGGTGCCAGGTGGAAGTTGCACGTCGAGAACTGGCCCGCGAATCAGTTCATCCTGCGATTTGACTACATCTACGACATGTTCCACATGACCAAACTGGATTTCCAGTTCATCCGCATGTATGCGTTGTATCTCAACTACTTCATCATGATCGAGAACATAAAATATATCTGCGTTGCGGACCCGTACTATATGCACAAGAGTTTCTTGGCAGTTTGCAAAGAGCACCGTGACTATGCGAGCAAGTACCTCGGAAAATTCATGATCGCTAATAAGGACAAGTACGTGATTCTCCTGCCTTATCATCCCACGTAAGTCATCCGCGCATATCCTTCCGTAAGTGTTAATCATTCCTATGCAAGCATGGAGGCTAATTTGAGGTGTACTTAATTTGCGCAGCGGGGGCGGCGCCGTGCTCATCGTTCTGTCCCCGAAATACTCCCATGCTATGTACTTGGACTCATCGAAGAACATCAAGAAAAAGGATTACACGCACATAAAGAGTGTTCTCGATAGTGCCTTGATAAGCTTCAGCCTGTATGGTGGATATATCAAGGTGAAAAGGCACGGGAAGACTGGGCTGGTTTTCCGCCATAAGACCAACTTCTGCTGCATCTAGCAACCGCACACCAGTAGGGCTGATGGATTCTACCTCATGCATCACCTGATCGAGTACAGAAGGGATAATCAACGCCTTCGCATGTCACCTACTACCGAAGATGCTGAGATTGTCAGCTGGGCCACAAGCATAGGAACGACACCAGATCATCAAATCCGAGCTGAGTTTTATCACGTACATTGTGAACTTTCCCAAGTGATCATGAAGCAGGTCCTCGAACCAACAGGGATGTTCTACCATGGGCCAATCACGCGGGCTCATGTCCGAGCACTGCTAGTCACTCGGCGTCTGGACCTGAAGCCTTTCACGAAGCTCGGGTGCTTCCTCCCTGACTATGAAGATTGGACCGCCGACATGGAGGACTGATTGTCGATGACAATGTGTCACTACTGTCTTTCTATGGCAAAACTTTGAATTTATGCACGGCGAAACTATGTGATGTAACTAAACCGTGGTCCTGAACTAGCGTAGATCGCTCTAGTTAATTAGTTTGGGTATGAGGAACTTCGTCATTTATGTTTACTATTGGTTGCTTTTATTTTGCTAACCATGCCTCTTTGTTTTCTTAAGTACATTATGTTGCATATTATCGTTCAATTCATCAACTGACGATGCAGGTACATAGATCAGAGATGGCGAGGGACTGCTACGCCATGTTCGTTGGGAGGGTTCCACGAGTCTACGACCACTGGCCAGACGCTCAGGTCCAGGTGTACAGGTACCCGGGTGCTAGCCACAGAGGGTTCGACAGCAGAGCCGAAGGGGAAAGAAGTTACTTGAGGTGGACACTCTGGCATGAGCAGGGGCGGCACCGCCGGTGCCTCAAGTATTACACAGTCGCGCTCTTGCTCATCCTGGTCGCTCTTCTCTCCCACATCATGGTTTAGTTAGAGATGATGAAACTTGTGTGTGTGCCATGACCATGCATTTGCACTTATTCGAGACATGACATGATCACTCTTGTGTATCGCTATTTTCGTGATGATATTTGTGTTGAATGATGATGATGATGATGATGGTATGACGAGAGTACTGTATGTTTATGATATGATGAGAATAGTGTATGTTTAGTATGATATGATGAAACTGCTATATAGAGCCTGTATAAATACATCACAAATACGTAGAGGGGGTGTAAATCTGTGAAAGCGGGAATACTAGCAGTAGCGCTTGAAAGCATCTACTAGTAGCGCTTGAAAGCATCTACTAGCAGCGCTTAATTAGCAGTAGCGCTTGGTTTGCACAAGCGCTACAGATAGTTATAAGTAGCGCTTGTCAGGGAAGCGCTACTGCTAACAATACTTACCAGTAGCGCTGCCCATACCAGCGCTACTGCTACAACTTAGTTGTAGCGCGGTAGCAGTAGCGCTTGACCCAGCGCTACTGCTATGCATATTTCAAGCGCTACTACTAGGGTTTTCCCTAATAGTGTATGACTGGTAACTCTACCCTGCCTGCTGGTAGGTTTACCAGGTCCAAAAAACAAATAAACCTGCAGAGGGGTGTGCAAGAGAGGAATGGCCACCTGCCTCTCTGATTTAATAAGTGATCATTCCCTTGATTTCCTTGGACTCCAGGAAACCATGAAACCTAAATTTTCTCCCAAATGCATTAGGGGAATTGACCCTCTCAATATTTTTGAGTGGGAATGGATCCCCTCTAATGGAAAATCAGGGAGGCTGCTGGTGGGGTCTAGAAAAGATCATCTTGATATTCTGACTTGTAAGAAAGGCAAATATATTATTCAACTCAATCTAAGAGATGTGAAAATGAAAACTGAGTGGTGTCTCTTAGTAGTTTACGGTTCTACACATGAGGAATTCAAAAAAGATTTCTTCCTTGAGCTAGCCTCGTTTTGTGCATGTCTGGACAAGCCTTATATTGTGGGTGGTGATTTTAATATCCTTAGACATTGTGGAGAGAAAAACAAGAAGATGCAGCACCACAAGTCTGTGGATCTGTTTAATTCTGTCATTAACACTTTGGGGCTGAGAGAAATTCACATAAGTGGGGGTAAATATACCTGGACGAATAATCAAGCCCACCCTACTTTGGAAAAGCTTGTTAGAATTTTGATGTCCAGTGATTAGGAAGATTTATTCCTCTGGTATCTGTCAGAAAGTTGGTCCGAGAGTTATTTGACCACAACCCCTTGCTAGTCTCTTCTGGAGATGAAGGCAGGGATGCGTACAAACTAAGGGAATTTAGGTTTGATTTGACTTGGCTTAAAAATGATGAGTTTTACACCATGGTCCGCAAAATTTGGTTTAGGGCTGTTTCTGCTGAAGACCCTATAGATGACCTTAATATCAAGCTGAAAAGAATCAAGACCTATTTTAAAGGCTGGGGCTCGAGTAAGTTTGGCCATTATAGGAAAAGGAAAGAAGAGCTTAGAATGGAATTATCCCTGTTGGAAGAATTAGAGGAGAATGGTACCCTTACACCTGAGATGTGTAGTGGAAAAATATATGTCTATTTTGAGCTCCATGAGCTCCTGGTCAATGAGGAAATCTTTTGGCTGCAACAGTGGCATGAGCGCTGGTTGATCAAAGGTGACCTAAACACGGATTACTTTCATAAGGTTGCAAATGGTCGTAAGAGAAAAAACACTATACACTAACTCAAATGTGGGGATATGGAGATAGAGGGCACTAATTGCTTGATATCCCATGCGACTGAATACTATTAAAATCTATTTGGTCCGGCCCCCGGTAATCAATTTCACGTGAGTCCAGAGTCGTGGGGGGGATGATGAAAGACTCAATGAGGCTGATAATGCTGACTTGACTAGAGAGTTTTCCAAAGAGGAAGTTAAAGAAGCTTTGTTTGCTATGGACACCAATAGGGCACCTGGACCGGATAATATCCCTACAGAATTCTACCAACACTGCTGGGATATTGTCAAAGACGATATAATGCAGCTATTTGCGTGTTTTCATAAGGGGTCGCTTGATGTTCAGCGCCTCAATTGGGATCATTACCCTGTTGCCAAATGTATCAGGTGCGGACCGCATACAACAATTTCGCTCAATTTGCCTACTCAGGTGTCCATATAAGTTGATTACGAAGGTTTTAGATTGTAGTGTTGAGAAATATGCAAATAAATTTATCGGCCCAGCCCAGAATGCATTTGTCAAAGGCAGGAATATTATGGATGGGATAATGTCCCTCCATGAACTGCTCAACTACACGCATGTTAAAAAAAGGGTGGGTGTCGTGCTTAAGCTCGACTTTGAGAAGGCATATGATAGGGTCAACCGGGAATTTTTATTGGAGTGTCATTAACTCGGGGTTTAATGAAACCCGGTACGGATGGATTAGGCAGATTCTATATAATGGCATGGTCAGCATTAAGCTCAATAACTCTGTTTGGCCTTACTTTCAAAGTGCTATAGGGGTCCGTCAAGGTGATCCACACTCGCCTTTCCTTTTTAACTTGGCAGAAGAATGCCTGATCAAGATGATTACAAATGCCCAACAAAACGATCTCCTGATAGGCTTGGCCTCGGATCTAGTTCCCAATGGAATAGTTGTTTGACTATGCAGACGACACTATTATCTGTCTCGAACATGACACTGAGAAAGCTGTGAATCTCAACTTACTGCTATACGTGTTTGAACTTATGTCTGGGTTGAAAGTCAACTTCCAAAAAATTGAGATTCTAACCGTAGGAGGTGATGACGATATTGTTAAATCGTATGTTGAGCTTTTTAATTGTGAAATAGGACAATTTCCAATCAAATACCTTGGGATGCCTGAAAGCTTCACCTCCTGAAATATTCAGTTTGGAAATTTATTGTGAAAAAATATCTCAAATACTTTAATGCTTGGGTGCGCAATGCTGCCTCTATTGGGGGTAGGCACACGCTACTTATCTCGGTGCTGTCTCAACTGTCACTTTACCATATGTCTATGTTGCTTTTGAGCAAAACCTTTGTGGAAAGGTTGGATAAATATAGGAGGAAGTTCTTTTGGCAGGGGTGTACTAAGAGAAAAAGATACTATCTTGTCAAATGGAAGGGAGTTTGTAGAACTAAGTACAAGGGAGGTCTGGGTGTGAAAGATCTTAGAAAGCAAAATTTAATTCTGCTAGTAAAATGGTGGTGGACACTTGAGACTCGGACTGGAGTTTGGCAAGATATTGTCAAAGCCAGATACTAGTCTAACAACACGGTGGCCAATGTTGGTCCCAAATTCACATACTCCCCTTGTTGGAAAGCCATTTTGAAGGTCGAAGAGCTTTACATGGTGGGGAGGAAAGTTAAATTGGAATCTGGGGACTTAACTAGTGTTTGGAAAGATCCTATAAATGGGTTGATCTTGTTTAATATGCAATTTCCTCATTTGTTTGAGATTTGCACAAACCCAGACTGCACAATTGATAAGTTTGAAAATGTGGAAGCTAATACCTTTTTTAGACAGCTCCTATGGCCAAGCCTTGTTGAACAATGGCGTGAGATGTGTCACCAAATCTCAAAATGCACCTTACGGCTAAAAAAGATGTGGTGTACTGGGGGTTAAACAAAAATGCCAAATTCACTACTAAATTGATGTATAAATGGCTTGAAAAGCCTCTTTATGACTACAATTACAAATGGATCTGAGAGGCTAAAATACCTCTGAAAATTCAGATTTTCATGTGGCAACTTGCCCAGGATGCTGTACTCACTAGACAGGAGATGAAGAGGAGAAAATGGCCTGGTAATCCAGCCTGCTCTTTTTGCAACGAGGTTGAGTCTGCTACTCATCTCTTTTTTACCTGCCCGGTGGCTCGTGTGGTGTGTAGATCTATACGGGTGGTTCTTGGGACTGACTTGTGTCCAAATGACTACTGGCAATACTATGTTTGGTGTCACAAATTTCTTCCTGGTGAATCCAAAATGTATACGGTCGGACTGGCCGCCGCTACCTGGGCCATCTGGCTTGCCCGCAACAGGGCCACTTTTGAGAAAAAATTAATTAAATCTCCTGTTGAGATTGTTTTCTCGATGTGTTCATGTCTTCTATATTCGGCAGGTCTTCAGCAGACAGGGGACGCGGAGAAGCTACATCAGGGCGCGGAAATGATAAGATGCAGCACAGTGAAGCTTATGAAGCTCTGTGAGACATCCAGGCGATTGGGCGATGATGCGGTGGGCATTCTCCCCTGGTGATCAAGCAGCTGTCTCGCTCCAGGTCCACTAAAGAATGTGATGGTCTCATATCTGTCGTGAGCTTATGTCCCTTTTGGGTGTCCTGATGCTGTTATTCGTGGTAGGGCCTCTGTTGCCAGATCTGCTTGCTTCTCCTATCCCGGCTGTTTCTGGGTTTGTGCCCCACTGTTCTGGGCTTGTAATAGGATAGTTTATTTTGGTGCTATCAGGTTTTTGCCCCATAGCATTTGTTTCGATGATGGACGAATGCGGTGGGTTTCCTGACGGAGGGAGTATTTCACTTTTTTTAAGTAATCATTCTTTGTATGACCATCCCTATTATAGAAGAAGACAAGAATTACGTACAATGGCACTGTATAATAATTTAATTTTGAAAAGGGATGTAGCGCAGCTTAGTTACATTGTTTGCGATGTTGCCTTTCGACATGATTCATCAACAATTGAACTATAAATTTCAACGGATGTAAAAATTACAAGCACAAACAGTAGCTGCTGAGTCTGGCACTTGTAGTTGCATGCACGTTTAGCTAATATATGCCCAAACAAGATACTTCAATTTCTACGGCGACACGTACGCATAGATGCAGTTATTGTCTGCCTTCTGCACATGAGAAGCACAGCGATGATGAGAAGAAAAAAAACAAATGGACGACTGTGACGTTGTATTGATGGATCATTGCTCCATGTGTGCACGCAGGGTACGACTTTTCAGAAGGTGCAACCCCACCATGTGTGCATGTCAGGAGAGAACACAACACAAGAGACCACTGTTGTAATAGTTCAGTGCGGTATTCGGCAACGCCTAGCTAGAACTTGCCCGTGTGAAACGCAGAGACCAGTCAATTCGTTTCCTCCTGCGTACCTACTCTTTTTTTACATCATTTTATTGGCTCAAAATTAAACAAGAAGAAACTACAATGAGGACATATCCGGCCTCTACATAGCTAAGATGTACGCAACCGACATCAACTCAAACACACGCGAAAATACGCTGACAAACAACAAAGTCATATAAGACCAAAGCTATGGGTAGGCGAGAAAAAAATAAAATTACAAAGCTATCAGATCTGCGATCGGCAAACTCAAAAAATGACCATATACACACTAACCATCTCATGACACAAGTTGACGACGAGATTCTTCAACAGCAACGCCTTCAGGAAGGGAGCGACACTCAAATGTCGCATGTCGCTGGATCGAACCACAAAGCCAGAATCTAGGTTTTCACCCACAAGAATCGGTCCGAGCATATGCAAGCAATGCCTTGAACAATATAAAATAAGAAATACATCGTCAATTCTAAATATAACCACTGGGATCTGACCTAGGCTTTTGCCCTAGAGCTCGAGTAGCACCACCATCGAATTCACTGATGTGTTATCGCCATCATTTTTCTATGATCCCGGCAGCTAGGCCGCCGAAGTCACCCACCGAATCAGGAAATATGAACCCTCCTGAAAACAGTTCTATGACCACCACCTCTGTGGAGCCATAGAAAGTCGCTGCAGTATGTTTGCAGTCACCTCCATTCGACCGATCGGATCTGATTCACCATCTCATGGACAGTAGCATCACCGACCAGCCACCACCCGTGCGGAAGGCCAGCACCTCGACAGCGCGGTCCACAACCAGCAGGGATGCACACCGGCCCCGGTATCACACCCTATTGGATCTGGTCGGAGATCTGACTGCGTTCTTTGCAGCGAGATGACGCCGGCCTGCTAACATCCATCTCGACCAGCACTAGTGAAATCGCGACACTCTAGACGCATGTCGCCGACCCACGCACACATCCTGGTGCCACCTGCACGCGCAGCATGCACGCTCCCGGCCGCATGCCTGCAAAAAAATCATTTGGGCCAGCACCTGCGAAACCATGACACCCAAGACCCCCGTCGCCGATGCACGCACACATCCTGGTGCCACTTGCATCCGCAGTAGTCGCGCTCCCAACCGTAGGTCTCCCCAACACAGATCAGGCCCGACTGAGCCCCGCAGCTCCTTCGCTGCCCGACGCATGAGCCTCCAGGACGTGAAGAACCCCGCGACACATAGGTCCTCGCGCCTCCACTCGCCTCCCAGCACTCCCGCTCCGCATCAGAGGTGCCCTGGTGCGGTGGTGCCTCGCCGCCACCTTCCCTTGGGCCAGCCCGGACTTTGCCGGGATCACCCTCCCATGGCGGCGTGGCATGGATGGTGCGGAGGAAGAACTCGTGACGACTAGGGTTATTCTCCCCAAGCCGCCCGACAATGATTGATTCTAGGAAACCCATCTATAACTTGTAGGAGACCAAATATTTTGTCTAACGTCCTATAGCTAATAGACTTTACGGTCGACAAAATGTGAACAAAAAATAAGGAGGCAGGTAAACGTGAACACAAAATAAGGAGACAGGTAGACGTGAACACAAAATGAAGCATTTACGGTCGACAAAACTACGAACCGATTGCAAAAATGGAACTGTAACATACATGCACATCTTTTTCGTGTAGAACTTATCTTGATTCAAAACACCATTGTGTAGATTATAAGTGAGAAGGAAGAAAGGAGACGAGGGAAGAGCTTATTCGAGGTAGACGAAAATAACAAGTACATGATGTGTAGGTTTTTTTTCCTGAGGAAAACATGATGTGTAGGTGCTAGCATCCCTCCGGCCTCCTCTCGTGCAAGGGGCCCATCCATATGCTCTCATAATGGCTCAGCTCGGCCTGACTCACTGAAAACTGGCGATTTGAGCGTTCCTAGTGACACAGTCCTAGAGATGCTTTGAGTTCGTGCCATGCAGACCCAACACACGCAAACAAACAGCCTAGTTTCTTTCCGCGCGGGTCTGATTGGGCCTAATATAAGCAACCAAACACACCCTTAGGGTTTTCCAAAAATTACAATCACATTGTGCCTTGTTCTATTTTATTATCAACAGTTATCTTGCATAACATTCTAGTAGTAGTAACTTTTTTTGAAGAGACGTGTCATTTTAACTTTGTAACATGTGCATTGTTTTTATAAACTTTGTAAGAACAACTCCAACCGAGTCACCTGTCTGTCCGTCTAGCGGACATGCGGCGGAGGATGGGTGCACCCAACGTCCAACACATGGAGCGGACAAGCGCGGACGGGGGAAACACCAGGTGAGCAGCCAGACAAATAATGGTGACGACCCTCCCGCGACGTCAGCCCCACATACGATAGGCAGTGCCCCAGCCCCGCGCCGCTGCCGCAGCCGGACGGACAGACTGCTCCTGCTCAGCTTCTCCGGCGAGGTGGGCGAGGTCATGGAGGTGCTCCTTCCGCCGCTGCGAGCACCATGGCTGCCCCTCCTCCCTCTCGCGACATCTCCGAAGGAATCTAGATGGAATTTCTAGCGAAGAATAGGCGTTGGATGCAAATGCCGGGCCGTTTGCTGCGGCTGCTGCCACGGGCAGCTGCTTCACCGCACCCTCCGCCGTGGGGGCGAACTCCCCCAGCCCGCCTAGCTTGAGTCGACGGAGCACTCGGGCTGCCCCGGCGGCCCGCACGCGGCCGCGGCCCGGCACCCCATCATGCTCCAGGCCGGCTAGGTCCCAAGAGTGTCGCCGAGGACGCAGAAAGGAGGAGGAGTGCCGGAGATCTCCCGGTCGCCCGCCTGCAGTTCCCCAAGATCTCCCCGCTGCTCTGCTCGGCTTAGAACGGGAGGTGGCGGCCTGCGCTGGTGGCCTTGCCGGTGAGCGCCGCGGTGGCCTGAGCCAGTGGCCTCGTCGCGGTGGTTGTGGAGGCAGAGCGGGGTCGCTGATAGGTGGGACCAGGTCGGACACGAGAGGGCAGGAGCGGACGAGAGTGGGTGACGGGAGCGTCCGCTTTTGTCCGCCGCGGACCTATTTGTGGCTCAGTTTGGGCTCAGTTCGGGTTGGGATGGACAACAAATGGATAGCAGGTGGACGCTTTGTCCATTTGGGTTGTCCCGTTGGGCCAACTTTTTGTCCGGATGATCCAAACGGACAAAATGAGTCGTTGGGTTGGAGTTGCTCTAATGTGTGCTTAATAAACGGTTAATGCTGGTCATAGTGGGAGTAACTTAGCTAGTGATGTAGCGTATTTCAAAATAAAATTGATTATGTGTCATGTAGTTAATGAGGAGAGAGGTGTTTAGAGGAACATAGTATGTTCCTGTAACATAGCGCTCCGTGAGAAAAGATGATTCTATAACCTAATAAATAAAATAATCTATGACACTAATACTAGCATATTATTATTTTACATTATATAAAAATAATAAATTAGACTAGTGTCACATGCATGCATTACACTAGTTAAGTCCAGGCCCGGTCCTGATGGGGGGCAGGGGGCGCGGCCGCCCCGGGCCCCGGGAGTGGAGGGGCCCCCACCACCCAGGGACGTATGTAGGCCTGCTGCTAAGTTGAAATCCTGCATGGGCTGAAGAAACGTGCTGCTAAATTGGCCCAAGTTACTATATTGTCGGCCACTAATTACGCACAAGCGTGGTTCATGGATCTGAGTCAGCGATCTTGGAGAGGCGAGTCAGTTTACGACTTCTCGCACACAAGGCACGGTCGACGGCTGCCGCAGGATGGATTTTCGCCTCTTGGCCTCGCGACCGCCGGAATCAGTGGACGACGGCGGATGAGGAACCACCACCGAGCATGCGCCATGCTGCGCTGCTACTCTAGCCAGCGTTTCCCATCAGCCATCAAGGAGATGAAAAACTGATTCGAGATAAGGTATTGTGCCCTAACTATTTTGCTTTTCCCATAATAATTAATAAAAAGTTACAAATGATAATTAACATTCAATAATTAACATTCAATCTTCATTGATAATTGATTGATTGAATTACGTGGCATCTTTCTAAAAGTCACCACGTCTTGTGCTAATTGCAACGTATAGATGCTTTCTCATTTAACTGATTGAATTTCCCCATCAAAAAAATTAATTGGGTTGCGTATGGTCTTTGCAATATTCTATGAACACACAGATGCTAGCACTAGTTAGGGAAAAAAAACTAGTCCATGATTGTGGTTAATTTATTTTTCTCTAAAAATGCATTGGATGTGATAGTACTTCCAATTCAGCCTCCTAAGAAATTCGTCGGGTGTTAAACGCAAAATTGACCCTTGGGATCGAATAGGAAGCAGAAAAGACGGCTAGAAAATCAGTTTCGAGGGCACGCTCTAAGGGGCCCCGAGCTCTACTCTCGCCCTGGGCCCCTAAAATCCCAGGACCAGCCCTGGTTAAGTCACTCGTCACCGTGACCAGCCTAAACCCCAATAATGGAGGCTGAAGGTGGCTTCTAGTCCTCCCGACGTCTCCCCTTCCTCTCCCCCCAAATCTGCTTCTTCATTCCCCACTCCACCAAAACACTGCCCAAACAAATACCTCTGCATTGCCGCCACTGTAGCATGGGGCAAAGCAACCACGGGTGCCCAGTTGGTCGGAGCTCAGATCCATGGTAATCCATCTCTGCTGCTCAGCAGGATTCGCCGCTTCGATCCGCCCTTCCTCCACCCTCTCGCCGTAGTCACCGTGACAGAGCAACGAGGCCGAATCCATCCTCGCCCGCCGCCGTGACGCCCGCCTCTGTCCCCCTCGAGCCTTGAGCTGCAGGCGGTGCGGTGGTGCCGAGATCCAAGCAGGGTGGCAGATCCTGCGCGCCTCGTCCTCCCACGGCTCCAGGCGTCCGGTCAACAGCAATCCGGCTGTGCTACAGTAAGTTCAAAATCCGGCTGGCCGCGCTTGACTCCAAGTCTCCTGAATTCCCAGGTTTGACTTGTTTCCCCTCACCTTCTGTCCTCCTTCTCCCATATGGTACCAGGCTGCCTCTCTTATAACTTCTTCATGGCATCGTGATTAGGCCTGAATCCTGATATACAGTAAGAAAGCAGCTAGCAAGAGTGAGACTGTCAGAGTCGACCTGCCATGTCGTTCGCCACGGGGGCGTTGGGCACTCTCCCCCCCAAGTTGGGCAAGCTGCTCATGGAGGAGTACAACCTGCAGAAGCGTTTGAAGAAGGGATCAAGGACCTGAAGGATGAGCTCCTGGTCATACAAGCAGCTCTTCTCAAGGTGTCCGACGTGCCACTAGACCAGCTTGATCCCCTGGTCAAAATTTGGGCAAACGATGTCAGGGAGCTGTCCTTTGCCATCGAGGACAGCCTTGACTCCTTCATGGTGCGTGTTGAAGGTGTTGAGCCTACCAACCCACACACCTTCTTCGGCTTCATCAAGAAGACCTGCAAGAAGGCCACCAAGCTCAAGATTCGTCGCAAAATAGCCAACGACATCAAAGACGTCAAGATCCAAGTTAGGGAGGTGAAGGAGAGGTTTGACAGATACAAAGATGTTATTGGTAATACTAATGCCAGAACGGAAGTCGACCCACGTCTCTTGGCCATGTACAGCAAAGTATCTGACCTTGTTGGCATTCAAAAGTCAATGGATGAGCTAACAGAGAGGTTGTCTAAGGGCGATGATCCGTCCGGTGAAAAGCTCAAGGTTGTCTCTGTTGTTGGATTTGGAGGATTGGGCAAGACAACTCTTGCTAAAGCCGTGTATGACAAGCTTAGAAACAATTTTGATTGTGGGGGTTTTGTTCCGGTGGGTCAAAGTCCAGACACAAAGAAAGTTCTCAGGGATATCCTCCTTGAACTTGACAGGGAGCTGTACAAAGCTTCAGCAACAATGGATGAAAGGCAGCTGATCAACCAGCTGCAGACGTTCCTAGTAGGCAAGAGGTATGCATTTTTATCCTATGCTAGTGTCCTGCATTCTTTGTTCTGTGCTGACATGTAAGTGAAAATACTAGTATGGGTGAAAATAATACAGTGGCATTACTATAACATGTAAAACATCCAACTTAATAGCAATACGACTTTAGGCTTTGTCAGACAAATAAGCCTCTCGTTTTTTATCATCCCGACCCTAGCCGCCGGAGCCCTCCTCTCCCCCCTCACTTCCCTTCGCCGCCGCCGAAGGACTCCGCCGGACTAAGCCCAGGGCGGACGGCGGTGGCGGAGGTCCTCCTCCCCTGCTCGCATGTGGGGTTGTGCGGGATCTCGATGCGAGTGGTGGCGCAGCCAAGATCGGATCGTGGTGCGACGATGTGGTTGACTGAGATCAGATCTAGGGCGGCGGCCGTAGGCTTTGTGCACGCCCTTGGGACCGCGGCTGGGTAGTCTAGTCCGGCTTGGTAGCGGCGGCGTAGAGGGGCACCGTGGAGTGCCTGGTGGAGAGGGCCGGTTCTATGCGGGTGTGGCCTTTCGTCAGTGGCCGACCGGTGTGCCCTCCTATATACGACGGCGGATCTAGTGGTGATGTTCTCCGCCAGAGGTTCTCGGCCTGCGGTTGGGTGGTCAAATCTCAAGATCCGTCATCTAGTCCCGGCTACGAGTTGGGGAGACATAGTTGCTGGTGAAAACCGAGCCGACGATGACGGCTGCGTTCTCCGCTGTTACCTTGATGAAGGCATCATCATGTAACTATTGTTGACCCACTCGTACTGCTCCGGGAGAAACTCTAGGATGTGGTCGTCCAAAAAGGGCGATGGCGACACTGCAATGTTGTTTATCTCTAGGGAGCATCGTTTGTGGAGCAGCACTTGAAGACACAGGCAGGAGGTGGAGCGGCTTCATCTTGCCGACAGGTGGTACGCTATATCATGCCTGTTTGGCAGGTGCTACGCATGACAGATCTTCCAGACTTCAACTTATGTCGGCTGGTGGTACTTGGTGACATGGTGCTGCGGTGTACCTACAGCGACCACGACGTGCTGAGCAGTTTGCGCGCAGGGAGGTGGTGTCGTTGGGTGCCGTGGTATTGTCGACGGATGGATGGACTGGCAAGGATGTTGCGGATCTCTTTCCTCATGATGGGTCGGCGGTTCGATGATGATGACAGCTTCCAAAACATGTGCATGTGGTGTACTCTTTAGCTTTGCTGCACCGGCTGTAGCTTCCGATACCTTATGTGGATGGATCGACGAGGACGCCGGTTTTAGATATGTGGAGTAAGAGCACTTCACATTATCGAGTTTGTAGGTGTGAGTGGTGGCTTCGGTGGCTTGATGTATGTTCTTGTAAGATATTTGTTGAATAAAATGCATCGATTGATGCAGAGGCCGGGGGTTTAAACCTCCTTTTCCAAAAAAGTTTAAATGTATACATGTAATGTATAAACAACATATGTTGTTAGTTTTTCTTTGACTTTTCCATAGAAATTTTCCGTTTATATTATTCAACGAGCACAGTATATCAAAGAAAAGTCTGAACGGTTAAAAAGAACACACATAGAGCACAGGCATGAGCGTCAACTGACTCGAACACACCGACGTAGAGCTAGTCTATTGGATTAGCAACATGCAAGTAACAACAATCAGCTAACCATGTGTACCTAGGATCTGTGTTTCAACTTTCAATTGGCCAAGCTTGCAAATAATTACTTCTGAGTGTTTGGGTACCAAAATCATATCATCAAGACCAGTAGAAAAGATGTGGCAAATCTATTCTTTCGCTAAAATCCGAGATTATTACCATCAAGCACTTAACTGAGTAAGTACATGGACTTTTGTTTTGCGGCTAATTAGTGGACATCCAATTATCTGCAATATTTTTCTGATTAAAGATCTCGCCTCTCATGGAAATAGGTACTTTTTTGTGATGGATGACATATGGGATATACGAAGATGGGAAATGATTAAATGTGCTTTCATGAATAGTCATCCAGAAAGTAGATTAATCATAAGTACTCGTATTGTTGATGTTGCCACAAAAGCTGGTGGTATCTACAACATGGAACCACTTTCTAATGATAACTAAGAAATATTATTCTATACAAGAACATGTGGTGGTGAAGGAGTAACTTCATCTAAGCAAAATGTTGAGGTGACCAACAAAATTTTGAAGAAATGTGGCGGTGTGCCATTAGCTATCATTACAATTGCCAGCTTGCTTGTTGGAAAGCAGAGTGAGGATTGGTCTAAGGTGTATGATGCCATTGGTTTTGGGCATGAGGACAGTGAAGTTGTTCAGAACACAAGAAAGATATTGTCTTTTAGTTATTATGATCTACCATCACATCTGAAGACATGTTTATTGTATCTAAGCATGTTCCCTGAAGATAGGTTTATTGAAAAAAAACACGCTCATATGGAGGTGGGTCTCTGATGGTTTTGTCCTAGATAGGTCATTTCAGTTAGGAGAGAGCTATTTCAGCAAACTAGTAAATAGAAGCATGATCCGGTGGATAGATCGTGATGATGATTTGGATAGCCAAAGTGGTTGTCGTGTGCATGGCATGGTGCTCGATCTCATCCGCGCCATATCAAATGAGGTAAACTTTGTTACAGTACATGATATGGAGCATCACAGCACATGTCCGGGAGGAAAGTCAGCCAACAAGGTTCGCAGATTAGCAGTTCATGGAAAAAGTGGGAAACACAACTGTAGCATTGAAATGGAGCACGTGAGGTCATTTAATGTTGTAGACTGCCGTGCCAAAAGTATGCCCCTGCTTTTGAGCTTTAAAGTACTGCCTGTGCTAGTTATTGAGGACTGTGCTAGTTACTGAGGACTGTGTATTGTATTTTATCTTATCTTATCATTTTTATTTACGCTTAGCGCCTTTCTTTGGTTCTAGTGCATTGTCGTGCTTCTTGTTCTGCTAGGTAGTATATTAGTTCAAAAAGGTAGTATATTAGATAATTTGCTAATTAAACAATTTTTCATCTCGTGTGAATAGGTACTTCATTGTTATTGATGACATATGGGATACAAAACATTGTTATCTCGTGTGCTTTCGTGGATAGTCATCCAGAAAGTAGATTAATCATAACTATCCGTATTGTTGATGTTGCCACAAAAGCTGGTGGTATCTACCACATGCAACCACTTTCTGATGATTACTCCAAAATGTTATTCTATACAAGAACATCTGGTATTGAAGGACCTGCTGAAGTGATTACCAAAATTTTAAAGAAATGTGGTGGTGTGCCCTTAGCTATCACTACAATAGCTAGCTTGCTTGTTGGTAAACACAGTGAGGACTGGTCTAAGGTATATGATGCCATTCGTTTTGGGCATGAAGAGAATGACGATGTTCATAACACAAGAAAGATATTATCTTTTAGCTATTATGATTTGTCGTCCAATCTGAAGACATGTTTATTGTATCTTAGTGTGTTTCCTGAAGATTATTTAATTGATAAAATATCACTGATATGGAGGTGGGTTGCCGAGGGATTTATACCATATAGAGAAGGGATGGAGTCATTTGAACTTGGAGAGATCTATTTCAACACGCTTGTAAACAAGAGCATGATACGGTGGACAGATCCTGAAGATAATGATGGCCGAGGTGGTTGTCGTGTCCATGACATGGTGCTCGATCTCATCCGCACCATATCAAATGATGTAAATTTTGTTACAATACATGATATGGAGCAGCATGGCACATGTTCACGAGAAAAACGAACCAACTCGGTTCGCAGATTAGCAGTTCATGGAAAAAGTGGGAAACACAACTGTAGCATTGAAATGGAGCACGTGAGGTCATTTAATGTTGTAGACTGCCGTGCCAAAAGTATGCCCCTGCTTTTGAGCTTTAAAGTACTGCGTGTGCTAGTTATTGAGGACTGTGTCTTGTATTTTATCTTATCTTATCATTTTTATTTACGCTTAGCGCCTTTCTTTGGTTCTAGTGCATTGTCGTGCTTCTTGTTCTGCTAGGTAGTATATTAGTTCAAAAAGGTAGTATATTAGATAATTTGCTAATTAAACAATTTTTCATCTCGTGTGAATAGGTACTTCATTGTTATTGATGACATATGGGATACAAAAACATTGTTATCTCGTGTGCTTTCGTGGATAGTCATCCAGAAAGTAGATTAATCATAACTACCCGTATTGTTGATGTTGCCACAAAAGCTGGTGGTATCTACCACATGCAACCACTTTCTGATGATTACTCCAAAATGTTATTCTATACAAGAACATCTGGTATTGAAGGACCTGCTGAAGTGATTACCAAAATTTTAAAGAAATGTGGTGGTGTGCCCTTAGCTGTCACTACAATAGCTAGCTTGCTTGTTGGTAAACACAGTGAGGACTGGTCTAAGGTATATGATGCCATTCGTTTTGGGCATGAAGAGAATGACGATGTTCATAACACAAGAAAGATATTATCTTTTAGCTATTATGATTTGTCGTCCAATCTGAAGACATGTTTATTGTATCTTAGTGTGTTTCCTGAAGATTATTTAATTGATAAAATATCACTGATATGGAGGTGGGTTGCCGAGGGATTTATACCATATAGAGAAGGGATGGAGTCATTTGAACTTGGAGAGATCTATTTCAACACGCTTGTAAACAAGAGCATGATACGGTGGACAGATCCTGAAGATAATGATGGCCGAGGTGGTTGTCGTGTCCATGACATGGTGCTCGATCTCATCCGCACCATATCAAATGATGTAAATTTTGTTACAATACATGATATGGAGCAGCATGGCACATGTTCACGAGAAAAACGAACCAACTGGGTTCGCAGATTAGCAGTTCATGGAAGTGTGGAACACAACTCTAGCATTGCAATGGAGCATGTAAGGTCATTTAATGTTGTTAACTGCAATGCCAACAGTATGCCACTGCTTTTGAGCTTTAAAGTACTACGTGTGCTAGTTATTGAGGACTGTGCTTTTTCGGAAGGTAGTAGTCTTGAGCATCTCGGTATGTTGGTGCAGTTGAGGTACCTGGGACTAGTGAAGACAGCGGTCAAGATCCCGGAAGGAATAGGGCATGATCTGAAGTTTCTTGAGATACTGGATGTAAGGGGAGGTTTGATAAGTGAGCTGCCGGCATCTGTTGGTGAGCTAATGAATTTGAGGTGCTTGTGGGCTGACGAAGGTACAGTGATGAAGGGTGAGATAGGGAAACTGACATGCCTTGAAGAGCTGCAGCTATATTCGGTGGACAAGTGCCCAGACTTCTTCACAGAGGTGGGGAAGCTGACAAAGCTAAGGGTGCTCAAGATCTATTTCGCTGAAATAGAGGAGTCTGCAGGCGAGGCTCTGATGGAATCTCTATGCAAACTGCACAAGATCCATTGTCTGAGGATCTTGGATGATGGTGGTGAGGGTAAGTATGCGGTTGTCAATCATAGCTTGGAAGACTTGTCACTCTGTACAAAGCTGTACGAGCTAATTCTGCCTAGCATAGTTATACCGAGGGTGTCATCATGGATCAATCAGTTAACTGTTCCACTCCTTTCTCGTCTATGTCTGCATGTGGCTGCGGTAGAAGTTGGGGATGTTCAAACCATCGGCAGGTTGCCATCTCTCCTCTTCCTTGGTCTCTGGAGTAAGGATGAAAAGAACATATCATATACTTTTGGCAGCAATGAGTTTCACAAGCTAAGAGTCTTGTGGACGAAGAAGATAGAGATTGCTGTTGGAGAAGGAGCATTGCCGATGCTTGAATCGCTGATATACAGTGTAAGCGCTGAAAGAAAGGACGCTGCCAGATTGGTGGCGTGGGGGAGAAATAGCTGCCCTTTGCTGAAGGAAGTCACCTGTTCCCTTGACTGCACGAACAGCAGCTACAGGGAAGTAAAGGAAGCGAAGCAAGCGCTGAAGCAGGCTTCCGGCACCGGTCCCAATGCTGTGTATCTCGATCTCGACATAGAAGAAGAAAACTACGATGAGGAGGCAGGTAGATTCATTGATAATCTCGAGTGGATCCTACGTGGTTTGGACAGACCCAAGGATGTGGGCCGTCCTGCAGTACACCAGGAAGAAAGGACGCGTCGCATGATTAGATCACTCGAGAGAAGGTTACGTGACGCCGCGGAGCCTCGGGTCAGGAGGTACGGCCAACAAGAGATACGTGCCCTTGTCACCAAATTTAAGAGTTGGCTACAAGACCATGCAGGCACCGACCAGGATGAGGTACGTACACACCACTGTCCATCACGTATATCTATCGATCAATCGTTGTATTTATACATGTGTATATATCATGTCGCTGATGGCTGGCTGTGTGGTTTTTGTCTAATAAATCTCCAGGCGGACAAGAGTCGCGACGATGACGATGAAGATTATTATTACGACGACGACGACGAGGATGACGGTACCGACCAAGCAGAGGTACGTGCGTACACACGCTAGTCCATCATATTGATTCACACGCTACATAGGAAACCACATATCGTGTTACTGATGGCTGGCCGGCTTGTTTATGTGTAATTAATCTCCAGGCAGACGATGGTGAAGCAGAATCCTGTTGCAGTGGGGATGAGCAGCAGGAGGGGGACAGCCAACCTTGAATCTCTTCCTTGCGTCAAGCCATGTATCTCAAGATGGTAATAAATTAAACGGGTCACTCTGTCTATCGGCATATGTCCACTTCTTTATATCGGCATCAGGCGGGATGCCACTTAACTAATTACTCTTCTCACTTGGAATTTTACAAAATTAATACTTATAATTTTTCTAAGCAACTCCCCGATGTAATTACGATGTTTGCAGGCAGATATTTTTTGGAGATTCCAAATTCGCATATTAAGAAATACATAGCAATTCTTCCGTACGGTTTCACCTTTCAATTAGACATCCACCCATAAACTTTCTGCTTACAGGATGGTGGCCATCTTGAAGGCTTCTACGGTCTTATTGTCACTACTTGGAAGACATCAGCTTATTTCGTCCATGGGTGCGAAGAAAATCACAAAAAAAAAACAGTTTCTCCTTTAGCATTAGACTGGGGTTCAAAAGAAAAAACTAAAAAAATATTCGAAATCATGAAAAATAAAAAAAATTCTTCATTTTACTTGGAGATAGAGTGTTTTTGGGGGGTGGGGGGGGGGGTAATTTTTTTTTAAAATTAATGTTTGTACCAAGAAAAAATAAATGAAATTTTTTTTTTGTAATGTTTGTAGCTTATGTCTCGTACTTATTTGATAAATACAAAAACCAAAAAAATGTCTGCATTACTTTTTTGTAGGTGTTTTTTTTTTCTTTTTGGGAGGGTGGGTGGGGAACTCCGCCTATGCCATTGTAAGGTGACACTTATAATCACATAGCCGGTCTCAAGCCCGGGAGAAGGAGGAGAGACCACCCATGTGCTTTTAGACGGTAATATATATGTTCTGTTGAGTTAAGGATCATGGTTGAAATGGAAGAAGTATCTAGGAGAAATATTATTCTGTTAGTTCCAAGAGAAGCAACTGCCTTTCTTTCTTTTAGATATTGAAACAAATATTTGTTGTATCAAAGGTCTGCATGTTCAGCAAATGAATCTCCATTGAGGCGCTCAATCACAGTGAGTACCGACACTAACTCACTCATTAGATTTAATTATTCAAGTCATATCAGAGCTATTTATTCATTGGTTGCTCACTAATACACATATTCTTTGTTCTTCAATCTTTTCTATGAAGCACTCTTTCGGACTTTTGCCACACATTTGTCTGAAGCACTCTGCAGTACATCTCCTCTTGATAGAATTATTTACTTGCTTTCCTGCTGTCTGCTTGTCTTATATGTCTTATTGCAGAAATTTCGATTTGCTTGTCTATCTGCTGATAATCAGTTACATCATATATACGCGATCCATATGGTGTAGTTTTCTAGCTTCCAATACATATATGTTATATTGGTAAAGCTCCAATTTTCCTTAACTTTTTCAAGCTTGGTTGTTGAGACAGTATAATACATACTACATAGTACATATGGAATTTTGTGTCTGCAAGTAAGAATGATTTCCCTTTTACAGAGCTTCAGTTGCTAGTAGGAATTTCTAGTGCGTTCTTTGCTTGTGGTGATGGTGATGAGAATAGCAAGGGAAATGGCAACGTAGATTCTTTCTTGCGAAAGAGAAGAGAGGCGTGTGAAGAAGTGAAGAAACTACAGGTACTGAAATTTGGGGGTCATGCATTACTGACGCCCTGCTCTTTCAAGCTTTAATTGTTTATCAGTGTGTTCTTGCTTGTGAAGTGAAGAAACTGCAGTTCTGAATTCGGGGGTCATGCATCTCTGTTGCTGATACCCTGCTCTTTCCACTAGTACATATACATCTTTTGGCATTCGTCTGATCATGCATTCCTGTCCAGAACCCAAATGCCTTGTGCACGCAGTCAACGACACCTAGCCTAATTGGAGTCTGCATCCTTAGTTTTCATTTGTCTGCAGCGAATCAAGCTTAGTTTTTTCACAAGTCCCTCTGTTCTTTTTCTTGTTATTTTACAGAGTGGCTTCTGCAAATGCCATAACAAGCATCGATCTGCAGAAAAAGTGGAGCCACAATCATGCAGCAGAAGCAGATTACTCAACATATACAGTTCTTCTTCCCGACATATACAGGTCGCAAGCAGTAATGATTCACTGATACTGTAGTATATCCTAGTCGGGTACAGAGTATAATTAGCTTCTGATCTGCTCGAAACTGGCTGCAAAATGCAAGTTAGTCCTCACCTCTGAACAAAGACAAAGCGAATATTCCGTGCGGTCAAAAGATAAAGCAATACATTTGCTACGACTATACAGCTTGCATACCTTCATATCCCTTCATTAAATCGAAGAAATAGATGACATCGTGTACCTGACTGGGCATATTTTGATTTTTTTAGTTAGTAGTCTAGTGAAATAGAAAAACCAGCACTAACTCAACAATTAGAAAGAAAAAAAAAATGCTCGATCGATTTGGTTTCAGAAATAAGCCAAGTGCATATAAAAGAATGTGAGGTCCATGCTAAAAACATCAGAAAAGAAAATAAAAATCATATTTCAGTACCATCATAAACTAGTATTATGAGACCTGGGGCAACGGCAGGTTCCAGAAGCCTTATAGTTGCTCTAGCCTCTGCTCGGTTACACGGAACCACAAAAAAAGAAAATGGCATTTGTTTTCAAAACAAAGGATGACTCATCATATCAAATATATGATTTTCTGGTACACAAACTAAATACGTCACAGACCATAACTTAAGGTCGAAGCCCAATGATATATTTTGACCCAATGTGTGGGTTAAGACTACCTGATCCTGATTTCGATTTCAAAATGTGTGTATCTAAGAAATAATAAAGCATCACTTCCTTGCCATAAACTGACTAAATCATAGAATTAAACATAAAAATCGTTACCATAAACCGACCAGTTTGATAAATAACCATATGCTTGCTCCATACCCGGAGGTCTTGACCAGCAGGCGGTCAGCAGATGGCTGGTAAGTCCTAGGCAACGACATGGTCCAAGCAGTCACAGAAACCGTGGGCTAGAGATCATGCAAAATCTTGATGTGTCTATCCATTTCATGAATCTTTCAGCATGCAGTGGTTCAAGGGGAAGTAGGAGAACATCTCAATTCAGATGAAAGAAAACAAAATGCTTGCACAAGTACAGATAAAACTAACAAAGTAACAAGACCATAGAGCTACATTATCATGGGACATCAATTTCCTCGCGAAGGGGCAAAGTAAATTAGTAAAATTGAATCATTTTTCTCAAAAAATTCGTACACATGTGCTTCTAAAGTTGTTGATGAAGTTGAAACGGAAACTGGAAACAGAACGAACTAATCACAAAGTGCTATTGAACGTTGGAACCCAAGCCGTCAAACTCATCTCATATGGGATATTCTGGGTCGTGTATAAGACCCTACGTTCCGAGAACCACCTCACGATCTTCATGGACCGCAGGTCGAGCCAAAAGAAACCGTTGCATGCAGTGATGAGCACAATGCCGCTACTCTCGGCGAAGCACACTAGGCTGAATTTGACTGGCTTCGTCGGCGGAATGCAGCTCCCGCCTGCCTTGTCAAGGAACCACAAAATTATCTCTGTCATGTCGATCACCGCATGTGGTCGTTGCTGCCACTTTGCTGTATGTTTTGATTGTGCCCAAGCTGATATCCTATCGTCGTGGGCGACAAGCACGAGCACATCCCCACCCACTGACGATGTTGCCAGTAGTTTTTGGTGCTTTCCGTGGTGTGGGAACTATAAGTGCATCTAGTGTCACCCCTATTTGGTTTTTGCAGTATTGACGACAAACCTGGTTGAGGGACTAATGTGTTTGTGAGAATTGCAGGATAACACAGATAGTAGTCCCTCATTGATTCGGTTTACCTACCGGAGATGACCCCTAAAAATGTGTGAAGACATTGAAGATAATGGTGGTATGTGAAAATATTCACAACGACGATCATGACTCGAGAAGACATTCACGTGAAGACTATGGACTGCGAAGACATAGCTGTTTCGTAGTTTCCTTTTTTCTTCTTTGTTGAGTCATAGGAACCACCGTACTGTTATGTGGGGTCCAAGTGAACAAAGTCAGAGTGACTGAAGTGATGCTCAACCAAATCCTATGTCTTCGAGCGAAGACAGTGAGAGCAAATCTTATCTAGAGCTGGATAAGTCAGCTTTGCTTGTAGCCCAAGTAAAGCTGCCGCGTGTGTTTGAAATCTGACCGTTGGAACACGTGTCAGTTCCTTAGTGACCCAGGGTCATTTCGGACAAATCAGGTCGGCTTGCCTTGTGGCTATAAATAGTCCACCCCCTACACCATAAATTGGTGGCTCCTCAGAGTTAGTGCACGGCTTTTGTCGTTTGAGAGCAACCCACCTCCGAAGCTTTTAAGAGAGAGAAATCCTTGCGAGGACAAAGCTCAAAACACCCAGAGCCAAAGAGTGTTAGGCATCACTGAAGTCCTTCTGTCCGCGTGACCTGAAGACTTATTACACTTGAGGACTGTGAATCCTCCAGCCGGTTAGGCGTCGCGTTCTGAGCATCCAAGAGTCATTGTGGATTGCCAGTGAACGAAGTCTGTGAAGGTTTGGAAGTCTACCTTGAAGACTTACCAGAGTGATTGGGCGAGGATTAGGTGTCCTCAGCTCAAGGGGAATAAGGTGAAGACACGGTCTTCTGAGTTAAATCTCAGCCTCCCTAACCAGACGTACAGTTGTCACAGCAACTGGAACTGGTCCAACAAATCCTTGTCCTCACCAAGCAACTGGTTTTATCTTCTCCATCTCTTTAATTTCTGTTTGTCTTCGTGAAGTCATTGCCTGCTTGCATTACCTGATTGAGTTCACTGTGTAACTTTATTGTCGTTTGGCTTCATACTATCTTCCATATTGATCCATACTATCTAGCTGCTAATAGTCTTCATGCTTTAGCTTCATTACTTGCATGACTATGACTTGTCTAGTTTAGTCTACCTTCCGCTGGACGTCAATAGGTTCATTTCTATTGTTTGTCTTCGAAACTCCCATGTTTTGAAGACTTTCATAAAAATCGCCTATTCACCCCACTCTAGTCGATAACTAGCACTTTCAATTGGTATCAGAGCAAGGCACTCCCTTGTTCTGTGTGATTCGGTTTAACCACCTGGAGTTTTAGCTATGTCGACTGCAGGGATAATCAAAGTCTCCGCTGCGTGCCCTGTCTTCGATGGCACTGATTACCCCTACTGGAAGAATAAGATGCGCATGCATCTTGAAGCCATGACGTCGATTTGTGGATTGTCGTCAAGAACGGCGTTCCCAAGACTGGTGAAGGTGTTACCCCCGCTGATGTCAAGAGGTTCGTTCAATTGGATTCTACTGCCAAGTACATCATCTGTGGTCATCTGACCAAAGGACAGTATGGCCGTGTGAGTGATGTGGAAACGTCGAAGCTAGTCTGGGACTGGCTTTCCAAGGTCAACGAAGGCGTCTCAACACAGAGAGATCAAAGGATCAGTGTCCTTCGCAACCTCTTCAACCACTTCAAGAGAAACGACAATGAGAATGTCCAGCTCACGTTTGATCGCCTCACTGACATCACAAATGAGCTTCATGCTTTAGGCGCCACTGAGATCACCAAGCATGAAATCGTCAAGACACTCCTGAGATCTCTTGACAGCTCGTTCGACACCCTAGCCCTTATGATTCAAGAACGTCCTGACTACAAGGCACTCGAACAGTCTGACATACTTGAGAGGCTCAACACACATGAGTTTCAGCTATCTGAGAAAAGAGACATCTATGGTCCCAACTATGGCCGAACACGCGCTTTGAAGGCAAAGGCTGTTTCCTCATCTGAAGAAGAATCTGACTGCAGTTCAGGGGATCCTGAAGACATTGAAAGGAGCTTGCTATGCTTGTGAAGAAGTTCCAGAAATTCACCAAGAAGAAAGGCTTTAGAAAGTCTTCAAGATCCAGCTCGAGAAACGATGAAGCTTCCACTCATGACTACAAGAAGAGAACATGCCACAAGTGCAAGAAACCTGGTCACTACATCTCTGAGTGTCCACAGTGGGACAGTGAGAACAACAAGAAGAAGAAGAGCAAGGAATATGATTCTGATGACAACAAGAAGAAGAAATCCTCAAAGTCTTCTTCCAAGTCTTCATCAAAGTCTTCATCACATAAGAAGAGCTCATCTGGCAAGGCTCGTGCTTTTGTTGGAAAGAAGATGGATTCAGAGGATGAGTCTGCTTCTGAGGAGGCGGAGATGGAGTCTGAGGAGGAGTCCGACTCTGGTGTTGCGAGTCTGGCTTTAGCTACAGCCTACGTTGCCAAGTCCATCTTCAACACTGAAGAGAGTGGCTCCGTCACCAACGCTGATACTAACAACAAGGACTACTCTGCTCCAACCTACTGCTTCATGGCACGTGGTGCCAAGGTAAAGTCACGTGATGCTTAATTTCAAACATCAAGTGAAGATGACTTTGATTGTGAATCCAAACCCAGCTACAAAACACTTGCTAAAATTGCAACTGAACAATAGAAAGCTATGGAACATACTCAAAAACTGTTAGACAAAAGCAATGACCTGTTGGACGAGGAAATGACCCGTTCCCAGTCCTTAATTGAAGACATAAAAAATCTTCATGTTAAGTACCAGGAACTTGAAAGTCGTCATGAAACACTCTCAACAACTCATGAAAAGCTTCCTATGATTATCTTCAAAGAAAGCAAGATCTTGAAAAATTAAGAGCAGTTCATGAAGATCTTCAAAAAGAAAACGAGTTACTTCGCGCCCAACAGATCAGTACCGCTCAGGAAGGATTTGAACCAACATGTCTAAAATGCCTTGAGCATGATAACGCTACTTCTGTTGCTGAAAGTTCTACTGCTGCTACTGGTGCAATATCTTCAACTGTTGATGTGGTAACTAACCCCTCTGATGAGGATGCCACTGCTATTGCTAATGAAAATGCTAGGTTGAAGACATTGCTTGAAGCAGGGATGTACAAAAGTCTCAAAGGGCATCAGACACTATGTGATGTCCTCAAAAAGCAGATTCTGAACCGAAACCCTAGGAAAGAGGGTGTTGGGTTCGAGAGGAAAATGAATGTTGATGGTTCCTACTGGATGCCTGAGCAGTATCCCAAAACCACATGGGTTGCTGCAAAGGGACCTTCAGTGGACCCATCGACCTTATCGGGATTCACTTGTGCTAACCCAATTATCATTGATGAATCCTTTGATGCAAACTATAAACTGTTTAAGAATCAGAATTGTGAAGTGTTTGCCAGGTATATTGGTACTAACTGCAGGAATGGACCGCCTATGAAGAAGATCTGGGTACCCAAGAGCTGTCTTGAAAATCTTCCTGTGAATGTCATCATGACACCACAAGGGAAGAAGACAAACACCAGACCAAGGGCTTCATACGGCCCAAAGGCTTCATACAGACAGAGGACTCACCCGAGTCACCCTAACGCCAATGTTTTGCAGGGAAATCATACTAAGATGTATGAATATGAGCACGTTTCCTCAAACCGCTATGTTCATAAGACTAAGAACTTTTCTGCTTATTCATATGAGTATTATTCTCCTCCTGCAAAGCTATTTGCTAGGGCTCCAAAGCCAAAGTTCTCAGATGCTGCACTTAGACTCATTTCTTCTAAGCCACCCCTGAAAATGTGGGTGGTTAAGAAGAACTAACTCTCTTTTGCAGGAAATGGTCTCCAGCCAGAAATCAAAGGCGTCTAATGCTTTTGCTGGGGACCTAAAACATCTTGCTGGGCACAAGATAAAATGCCCTAATTGTCTTACTATGCATATTGTTCCTGAAATGCATATCCGTCCTAACTTTGATCTGAACCTTGATAATCTTCGTGTCCGACAAATGTTTATGCTTCACACCTTGTTTTGTGAAGCCTATCCCCTAACTGCACTGTAGGGTACGACAACTCGTGCTTCAGAATGGATCATGGACAGTGGATGCACTAACCACATGACTGGTGATCGAAGTCTTCTCATGGATTCAACTCTTCGCCCTTCTGACAAGAGTCACATCACATTTGCTGACACCGGTAAAAGCAAGGTATTGGGACTAGGTAGAGTTGCAATCTCAAAGGATCAACACATGGATAAAGTGATGCTTGTTGAATCCCTTAGTTTCAACTTAATGTCTGTTTCCATGCTTTGTGACTTAAACATGATTGTGATATTTGGAAAATATTGATGCCTTGTACTAATGGAATTTGACAAGTCTCTAGTTTTTGAAGGCTATAGAAAGGATGATCTGTATATGGTAGATTTCTCAGCAGGACCACAACTGGCCGTATGTCTTCTAGCAAAAGCTTCAGAGTGTTGGCTCTGGCATTGGAGGCTAGGGCATGCTGGCATGAGGAATCTATACACTCTCGCGAAGAAGAAACACGTCATAGGCATCGAAGGCGTCAAGTTCAAGAAAGACCATTTGTGTGGCGCCTGCGAAGCTGGAAAGATGACTAGGGCCAAGCATCCCTCGAAGACTATAATGACTATGTCTCAACCCTTCGAGCTGCTACACATGGATTTATTCGGCCCTACTCACTACTCTACTCTCACTATCACTGCTTGCCTCTATGGCTTCATCATTGTTGATGACTATTCATCCTCTACAAGAATGAAGTGCAGGATGTCTTCAGATGCTTCGCCAACCGTGCCACGACGAACTATGGCGTCAAGATCAAGCATATCAGAAGTGACAATGGCACAGAGTTCAAGAACACCGGTCTCGACTTTTACTTGGATACATTAGGCATCACTCATGAGTTCTCAGCTCCATACACTCCTCAGCAGAATGGCATCGTGGAGCGCAAGAACAGAACACTCATCGAGATGGCTAGGACGATGCTTGATGAATACAAGACTCCAAGGAAGTTCTGGCCCGAAGCCATTGACACTGCATGTCACATCATCAACCGTGTTTATCTTCACAAGCTTCTGAAGAGGACATCCTATGAACTCCTAACTGGTAAGAAGCCAAAAACGTCAGTTACTTCAGAGTATTTGGTGCTAGATGCTGGATTAAGGATCCACATCACACTTCAAAATTTGCACCGAAAGCACATGAAGGTTTTATGCTTGGTTACGGAAAGGATTCGCACTCCTACAGAGTCTTCAACCTCTTTCACTATAAAGTGGTGGAAACTGTGGATGTGCGGTTCGATGAAACTAACGGCTCGCAAAGAGAGCACCTGCGAAGTGTGCTAGATGAAGTTCCTCCTAATGAATCAATCAAGCATATGGGAACTGGAGAGATCATACCTTCTGAGGCTCAGGCTGAAGACGAACTTATTATTTCTACACCAAATCAACCTGAAGACAATGCTCAGCCTGAAGACAATCCTCCAAATGATGACAATGATCAGCAAGAACAAGATCTTCGTCCAGTTCATCCACGTGTTGCAAATGAAGTACAGACTGAGAAGATAATTGAAAGCATCAATGCACCTGGTCCACTCACTCGTTCAAGAGCAACACAACTAGCAAATTTTTGTGGGCACTTTGCATTTGTCTCAATAACTGAACTCAAGAAAGTTGTTCAAGCCTTCATGGAACCTGAATGGATTCAAGTTATGCAAGAAGAGTTTCAACAATTCAAACTGAACAATGTGTGGGTACTAGTCAAACGTCCTGACCCTCGCAAGCACAACATAATAGGCACCAAATGGATATATCGCAACAAACAAGATGAGCATGGTCAAGTTGTCAAAAACAAGGCTCGTCTCGTTGCTCAAGGATACACTCAAGTTGAAGGAATTGACTTCGATGAAACTTTTGCTCCTGTGGCTAGGCTTGAAGCCATTCGCATTCTGCTAGCCTATGCAAATCATCACAACATTCTTCTGTATCAAATGGACGTGAAGAGTGCATTTCTCAATGGAAAGATTGAAGAAGAAGTATATGTTGCGCAACCACCTGGCTTTGAAGATCCAAAACATCCCGATATGGTATACAAGCTCAACAAGGCACTGTATGGCCTCAAACAAGCCCCTCGTGCTTGGTATGATATACTCAAAGACTTCTTGAAGAGCAAAGGCTTCAAACCCGGTTCTCTGGATCCCACACTCTTCACGAAGACATATGATGGTGAACTGTTTGTGTGCCAAATATATGTGGATGACATAATCTTCGGCTGCACCAACCAGAAATACAGTGATGAGTTTGGACACATGATGCAAGAGCAATATCAAATGTCCATGATGGGCGAGCTGAAGTTCTTCCTTGGTCTTCAAATTCGTCAGCAGAGCAACGACATCTTTATATCTCAAGAAAAATATCTCAAAGATTGCCTGAAGAAGTTTGGAATGCAAGACTGCAAAGGTTACACGACTCTAATGCCAACCAAAAGTCATCTGAGTCCTGACGCCAATGGTAAAGAGTTCGATCAAAAGGTATACCGCTTCATGATTGGTTCTTTACTTTATTTATGTGCATCTAGGCCAGATATAATGCTTAGTGTTTGCATGTGTGCCCGATTCCAAGCGGCACCAAAGGAATCGCATTACTTAGCTATGAAGCGAATTCTTCGATATTTGGCTTACACCCCAACACTAGGATTATGGTATCCAAAGGGCTCAGAGTTTGATCTCGTTGGTTTCTCTGATGCTGATTACGCTGGTGACAAGGTGGGTCGCAAGTCCACATCAGGCACATGTCACTTTTTGGGACGATCACTTGTCTGTTTGTCTTCAAAGAAGCAGAACTGTGTATCTCTCTCCACTGTTGAATCTGAATACATTGCTGCTGGATCTTGCTGCGCTCAGCTGCTATGGATGAAGCAAACACGCAACGACTATGGCATCCATCTGAAACAAGTACCTCTCTACTGCGACAATGAAAGCGCCATCAAGATTGCCAACAACCCAGTTCAGCACTCGAAGACAAAGCACATTGAAATTCGTCATCACTTTCTGAGAGATCATGTCATGAAGAAAGATATTGATATCATTCACGTCAACACTGAAGAGTAATTGGCAGATATCTTCACAAAGCCCTTGGATGAGAAAAAGTTTTGCAAGTTGCGATGTGAGCTAAATATCTTGGAATCCTCAAATGTCCTGTGATTAGTCACACATCCTAACACTTATGCATGTTGATGACTTAGATGTGCAACACATGATGTAATGTATGTTTTCAATCAATGAAGACATACACTCTGAGTGTGAATACATTAATGCGGAATTTGACTTCAGAGCGCCACGATAATTGTGCGCCATGTCTGAGTCTAATACTTCCTATACGGTGGGTAACACGACCACCAAACTTTTGTTTGGAGTGTTTCTCTTGGCGTTAAGAAGAGCAAAGTCTCCGCATTTGATTTATCTTCAACATTGATTTGTCTTCATAATTGATCTTCACCTTATTGATTTGGACTTGCTTATCTATACATATATTTATTTTCTGTCCTCTACAACATTCACTTATAGCTATGGCTTCTTGTTTGAACCTTTTGTCTAAGTGAATGTGATCGGACCCTTACCGCTTCTATGCTTCTACCTCAACTCTATCTATCCAAATCATATGCATTCTGTTGAAACTGTCGAATGTCTTCTTTGCGTCCTTGTCAGCAGAAGATATAGAGACAAATATTACATCTGTTTTAAATGCTCTGTTCTTACTGCCTGAAACCCGGAGAACCCGGAACGACCACCCGACAATCCAGGCAAGCGTGGGAACGTGGAACAACCCTCAATGCATTGCATGATCGCCATGTGTCCCTCAGATGTGAACCGCCAGGGGCACCTGCGTAATTGCGCTGTGTTGTCCCTTTCCTTATAAATACACGTCTCGTCGCAGTCAAAACACTTCTTCCACCTCTCCACCTCAACAAACCCTAGCGCCACCACTAGCTCTCGACGACGCCGGTGACGAAGCGCTTCGTTGCCGCGACCTCTCCGACGCCGTCCTCACGCCGTCCGTGGTCATCATCTTCTCCGCCGCCGCCGTAGGTGTCCTCCGTCGCCAAGTTAGGGCACGGAAGATTGAACTGCTCGGCCTCCTCTTCTACTCCGTCTAGCAGTTCTTGTGTGGTAAATAAAACTCTTTTTTACAGTCTTGTTGATCTGATGGATTCATCCCTCCTCACCAAAAGTAGTTTCTGTCTCCACAAACTTGAATCTATCCTGTTCTGCATCTCATAACAAGCCTAGGGTATTCACTTATGCTTCACACATAGTTAGATTCCTCACTTGTACCTATCCTTGGATTCGTACAAATCTGGAACCAACTCTCAACATATAAGTGAATGTCTTCGCGCTATGAGGTCAATGTCTTCAAACTGATTTATCTTCAAAATCTTCTAAGAATGCATATGACCTTTTCCCCTTCCCTCGCATCTCTAATGCTGTCACAGGTACATGTCCGTGGGAGAATCCCTTGGTTCTCATAGTATGCATTCATTTGCAGAATTCTTACAGCAGCACATCAACTCTCCCGAAGCTAGCTCTAATCTGTCCAGGAAGCCATTATCAACTTTGAAGCCATTCAGACTCAACTTCATGGCTACAGATAAATCAGCAAGGAAGGGCGGAAGACAACGCCGTGGGAATACATCAAAGGATTTGCCACCAGACTTGTATGAGTTGTACAAAACTGACCCAGAAGAAACGTATGGTGAACAAGACTCGAATCCAGTGGATTCGAAGATATTGGGCAGAGGAATGGTACAACTACAGATTTGTCACTACTGAATATGCTGAGAAGAATGCCATCAAGCGATCGTGGGGAGACATCTTATATAAAAATCTTCCAGCCAAGACCATAACTGAAGCTATTGCTCAAGCCTTCTATCCTTGTATGGTTCGCGGACCACAGCCTAAGAGTGTTGACCCATCTTCATTGCTACGGTGTCGAGATGACAACTTGTTTAAGCGCAACTACCAGTTTGCAAAAGCTTCTGCAGTAAAGAACAAGAAGTCTCTTGGTTGCAACTTCAATCCAGGTCCCTCAGCTCCAAGGACTGATGGCACACGTGAAGCTGAACCCAATCTCATGGGCCGCTTCGATAAATTTGATGGTATTCTCTCCTACATTGCCGCTCAAAGGGCCAAAGTGGATCGGCCTGGAGATGAAGCTGATACTGATGAAGCTCCTGCTCCACCAAAACCTCTGAAGCAGAAGAAACCAAAGGCTTCAAAGCCCTCTGCTGCACCAAAGACTTCGCGTGCGAAGCCCTTAGCCACTGCACCTCCTGAAGATAGTGTGCAATTTGAAGATCTCTCTCGCGTGTCCAAGAAAACCGAGAAGAAAAAGAAAATTGTCAAGAGTTTTGCTCCAGCACTGACACCTGCTGCCATTCCGAGGAGCGAAGCCATTGATCTGTCTAGTGACGACGATCTTGGCGATGATGCTCTTGAGCTGCTGATCAAGAGCAAGCAAGAGGCGGAAATCTTCAATGATCTTCCTCTGTTTGACATTGAAATCTTGAACAAATTCATAGACGAGTGGTTTGACAGTCCTGATCTCAGTTTTGATGATCTTCAGCTTCCGATTGGTCTCAGCGTCTCCTTTCATGGAGCCATTGCTCCTGAGCTGGCTCTCGCTCAGAGGATTGTTGAGCTGAAAAACAAAATTGATTATGAAAGGCTCAGTTCAAGAAGCATGTCGCCAAGCTCAGTGTGACAGACGTCCAGAATTTCAAGCAGATGATGCATGAGCTGAAGGAGGCGTTTCACAAGAAACGTGATGAAGCCAAAGGTTCACGAGAGCGCATGAAAATCATAGCGGCCAAGTGCATTCAAGCTTACAATGAAGCCGAGAAGCGCAAGGCTCTCGGGCTTCCTGGCATTGACCCCAAGACGGCTGCCAAAAAGAAGAAGCTTTCTGTAACTCCTGCTCCTGCACTAAGGCAAGAAGAGCCCCGCATTGTCTTCCCAAGCTCTATGACTGGCTCAAAGCCAAAGGTCAAATCAACCGCTTCTGAGCTCAAGAAGACAAGGGCTGCTGAAGCTGTTGCCAGAAAGCGGAAGTCAAAGAACACCTCTGACGATGCGCCCCCCACCAAGAAGAGAAAGACTAAGAAGAAAGATCGGGCTGCTCCCACAGAGTCCCTTGACGTCGAGCCAATCTCTGTTGCTCATCCTGCGTCCTCACAACAAGAACGTCGTTTGATAGTTCATGAGCCTGCTTCCACAGAGGCTCCTGAAGCTCAGGAAGATCCAGCTGTTGACCACACCACAGCTGAAGACATTGGTCACGAAGACAATGTGGAAGATGATGTAGTCCTTCCTCAGATCGAGAAGGAAATGGTATCATGGCCTGTTCAAACGAACAGAGAACTCATCAGCATTGGTTGTCCTTTGACGCCAATGGCTCAGGATGAATCATGGGCTGATCACCCACAACAGCAAGACTCCCCCCGTGAAGAAGAATCTCCAAGTACTCCCCCAACACAAGTCACCCATCCGGTGCATGACGATGATGATTTTGAGGCCCAGCCAACTCCATCTCCTCACGCGTCGCCAGCGCTTCGCAGGCTTCGCAAAGGACCAAGGCCTCAAGTCACACTCTCGAGTGTTCTAGAAGGAGATGAGCGCCAATCAGTATCTCTTCAAGTATTTCCTGAAGCCTCTCCTAATGTGAACAACTCTGAGTCTGAAGCCAAAGCGGCTGAAGATATTCCGGCTGCATCAGCCGATGAACAAGAAGAGCCAAGAGTGCAAGAAGAACGTGTTGCTACACCCCCCTCCAACCCTGAAGTTGTTCTCAAGGAGAACGAGTCCGACCCTCCAGCTACTCAAGTGGAGGAAGAAAATATTGAGGCTGCCACCAACGCTAACGCTGAAGCCAATGATGTTATCATGGCTGACGCTAATGTGGCAACTGAAGTCCATGCAACACCTGAAGCCACCATGGCCGCTAAAGCCAATGCTGCACCAGAAAAAGTCATTCCACCTGAAGCTATTGTACAGCTGGCGGCACATGTTAATGAGAATGCAGAAGCTTTAGTCCCCCTCCAAGGCCTCACACAATTGAGCTTGCATTCAACCGTGGTAAGCCAATAATGGTACGCTGGCCTATTCTGGTTCCTCCTCCTACTCCAGGACCACAGTTTGATTATCATGTGGAGCAGAGGCCTCAGGTCCAGAAGCCGAAGCCTAGACTGCCAAGATTCCCAGGCACAGCAACCTCACCTGGTGTGTTCAATGAGAATGGCTTCGTGGACCACAACACCTTCTTCAATAGCGCCAAGAACCCCTATTCCAAGCCAAGGATTTCATCAGATCGGTTCTGGAGCTATCAACAACGCAGCTACTACTCTTGTGTGCTCTACGGTCAAGGGCGCATCTTCCCTCATATGCGTCTTGATTGTGAAGCCATTGCTGGTCTGCCCTGCCTTGAAGAAGCCCTTGATTGCTTCCGTGATGCCGGATTGCTGAACTTCGTGACTGACAAGGAGCATTGGAATGAAGAGCTTCTGCTACAATTTTACGCTAGCCTCCACATACGCGGCTACAACAGGGATCCGAAGACTTGGGTCCTTGAGTGGATGACAGGCAATGTCCATCATGAAGCCAAAGCTCTTGATATCATTGATCTAACAGGCCTACCCACTCCAGGTGAACTCTTTGAGCCTGGTTGTCAGCTTCACAACAATGCATTGGAGAGCATTTTTCCGAAGCCAGAGCCTAACATGAGCCAGATGCTCAGTATGATGAAGCCTTTGCTTCCGGATGCTGAATATCCTAAGGAGTTCTTTGTTGAAGACCTTGAGTATCTGCCTCGCACCATCTACCACATCATCAGGCGAACTCTTTGGCCCATCAAAGGACATTCTTCAGATGCAAAGCTTGAAGGTTCAGTGAAGACATTGGTCTTCTATATACTAAATGGCATTAGCTTCAACGCTCAAGACTTCTTCATTCATCAACTGGCTGCATCAGGCTCTGATCTCTTTGGCTTGAAATTTAATGCTCCATGGGTTATGCATCTTATCAAGCTTCATTCAGCTGTCAACTATCAGCCTTCTGCACGCAACCATCTGATATTTTTGCCATAGGTTGATATGTCTGTTGAAGCTATTTACCCTGAGCCTGCCAAGGAGCCACTTTATCTTCACAATGCTGATCATCAAAGCTTCACTCAGCAAATTCCAAGTCATCATGTCCCTAATGCTGAAACCCGTACTTATCCATTGGCTGGCAACACGCGTGTTCCACTTCAAGCCAACACAGAGAGCACTATTGCCCAAAGGCCTCGAAAGCGTTCTCGTGTTCTCATTGACCGAGAGCTTCTCGTTGCACTTCATTAGAAACAGGATAAGCATCATGACTGGCTGAAGCGTCAGATGCACAGCCTCTTGGTGGATGTAAACCGCATTCGCAATCTTGCCACCAAGAATGCTTTCGTCTCTCATGAAGCCTGTAGGAAATCTTGGAAGAGTCTGACACTGCTGAGCTCTGAAGATGATCTTAGAGCGGATGGCTTCACAGAACGCTACAAGTTTGATTCAACGCCTCCCAGGAATGCAGTTCTTCGTCGAACTCTATCTCTTGAAGACTCTGAGTACTCCTCTTCTGCAACAACCGTTTATGCTAGAGTTATTGATGATGAGGATGATGCTACTTCACCACCTCCAACTTCAGCGCATGTCGACACTGCACCAAGTTCTTCTGCACCACCGAACCTCAACGACGACCCTGCTGCTTCACCTACTCCTCATGGGAACGAGTAGATGCTCTATGTCTTCGAACCTTTTTGGTCCTTACTGACAAAAGGGGGAGAAGCATATGAGTTGATAGTCTTCAAGCGGGTCCTTATGGGTGTGGTTGTGATATTTTGCTAGTGCTTACAACTCTCGCGTTTTTGATACATTTGGTTCTTCGAGTTGTAACACTTAAACTGATGGTCGTATGCTACTGTTTTCTGTCATACTATGTGATGCGATTATAAATTCCGCATGTGCGACGATAAATTCCGCACGTAGTCATTCTACAGACGTCCATTTTTCATTATGCATGTCATTATCTTTGTTATATCTTTTCATGCATGATAAATTGTCTTCATAGGCTGAAGAGGATCTCCACAAGTAAAACCTGCCATGTGCATTTGCAATCCAAACGCAAATTACTTACATGCACATCTTCAGGGGGAGCCTCTTGCTACTTGTGAAGACAATATCTTAATTCTTACAATTTCACATACTTTTATCCCTGTTGAAAACTTCAACCAGTTTGTCATCAATCACCAAAAAGGAGGAGATTGTAAGTGCATCTAGTGCCACCCCTAGTTGGTTTTGGAGTATTGACAACAAACCTGGTTGAGGGACTAATGTGTTTGTGAGAATTGCATGATAACACAGGTAGTAGTCCCTCATTGATTCAGTTTACCTACCGAAGATGACCCCTAAAAATGTGTGAAGACATTGAAGATAATGGTGGTATGTGAAGATATTCACAACGATGATCATGACTCGAGAAGACATTCACGTGAAGACTATGGACTGCGAAGACATAGCTGTTTCGTAGTTTCCTTTTTTCTTCTTTGTTGAGTCATAGGAACCACCGTACTGTTATGTGGGGTCCAAGTGAACAAAGTCAGAGTGACTGAAGTGATGCTCAACCAAATCCTATGTCTTCGAGCGAAGACAGTGAGAGCAAATCTTATCTAGAGCTGGATAAGTCAGCTTTGCTTGTAGCCCAAGTAAAGCTGCCGCGTGTGTTTGAAATCTGACCGTTGGAACACGTGTTAGTTCCCTAGTGACCCAGGGTCATTTCGGACAAATCAGGTCGGGTTGCCTTGTAGCTATAAATAGCCCACCCCCTACACCATAAATTGGTGGCTGCTCAGAGTTAGTGCCCGGTTTTGTCGTTTGAGAGCAACCCACCTCCAAAGCCTTTGAGAGAGAGAAATCCTTGCGAGGACAAAGCCCAAAACACCCAGAGCGAAAGAGTGTTAGGCATCACTGAAGTCCTTCTGTCCGCGTGACCTGAAGACTTATTACACTTGAGGACTGTGAATCCTCTAGCCGGTTAGGCGTCGCGTTCTGAGCATCCAAGAGTCATCGTGGATTGCCAGTGAACGAAGTCTGTGAAGGTTTGGAAGTCTACCTTGAAGACTTACCAGAGTGATTGGGCGAGGACTAGGTGTCCTTAGCTCAAGGGGAATAAGGGGAAGACGCGGTCTTCTGAGTTAAATCTCAGCCTCCCTAACCAGACGTACAGTTATCACAGCAACTGGAACTGGTCCAACAAATCCTTGTCCTCACCAAGCAACTGGTTCTTTCTTCTCCCTCTCTTTAATTTCTGTTTGTCTTCGTGAAGTCAAATCCTGCTTGCATTACCTGATTGACTTCACTGTGTAACTTCTATTGTCGTTTGGCTTCATACTATCTTCCATATTGATCCATACTATCTAGCTGCTAATGGTCTTCATGCTTTAGCTTCATTACTTGCATGACTATGGCTTGTCTAGTTTAGTCTACCTTCCGCTGCACGTCAATAGGTTCATTTCTATTGTTTGTCTTCGAAACCCCATGTTTTGAAGACTTTCATAAAAATCGCCTATTCACCCCCCCTCTGGCCGATAACTAGCACTTTCAGGAACACTACTAGGGAAAACCTTATACACAGAATCTTAACAGCAACGCGGTTTAAAAACAAACGCTACTGCTAATTAGCAGTAGCGAGCTTCAGGAAACCGCGTTACTAATATCCAGCTAGCAGTAGCGCTCTAGGTGAAACAAGCTCTACTACCATAATTGCCACGACGATGCCTCTAGGGTAGACATAGTAGTAGCGCCCTTCCCTGGATGCGCTACTGCTAAAGTACTTAGTAGCAGCGGTTTTCTTCAAAACTCGCTGCTGGTAAGTATTACACCTAATTAAGTTTAGTATCATACTGCTAAGCGAACAAGGTGTTTACCACCTAAAATATGTTACTTCTGAAACTATCTCGAGCACTTGGTCTTCATTGAACTATATGTGTAGGATTTGTGGCTGCAATATGAATCCTCACCTGTACCTATATAGGTGAGGATTCATGTTGACTATTTAGATTCTACACAAACAGATCAATGATGACCAATGTATATTTTTGATGTTTTTACATGCTTAGCCTTAGCAGTAGCGGTTTTTATGGAAAGGCGCTCCTGCTATTGGGATTAGCAGTAGCGCATTTCTCTATAGCTCGCTACTGCTAATCCACTCCATCTCCCCTCCACCCCCTCTCCTCTAGCTATCCTATCCAGTCACACTCACACACTCACTCGATCTCCCCCTCCCCCGCGCCGGTCCTCCCCCGTCGCCCCTCCTCAGTCTGCGCCACCGTCACCTCCTCCTCCTCGCTGGACTGGGTACCGCCCTCCTCTTCCTCCTCGCTGGCCGGCCCCTCCTCGCTCCGCCTTCCTCCTCCGTCCTCCCTCCACTCGCTGCCGGCCGACCCCTCCTCGCTCCGCCTTCCTCCTCCGTCCTACTCTCTTCTCCCTCCTCGAGTCGCCCCTCCTTCTCCCTCCTCCCTCCACCATCCACAATCCCCCCTCCCTGCTACATTTTGATTTAGTAGGCTAGTTCATATGCAACATCTTGATTTAGTTGATATGATTTAGTTGATTTAGTAGGCTACTTGATTTAGTTGATTTAGAACATTTTGATTTAGTTGATTTAGTATGCTTGTTGATTTAGTCGGCTAGTTGATTTAATAGGCTAGTTGATTTAGTTGATTTAGTATGCACCATTTTATTGTTATTTTTCTGTACATGGATAGCTAGATGCTTTTGTTTTTATGTAATAAGTTGATTTAGTTGATTTAGTATGCTAGTTGATTTAGTAGGCTAGTTGATTTAGTATGCACCATTTTATTGTTATTTTTCTATACATGGATAGCTAGATGCTTTTGCTTTTATGTAATAAGTTGATTTAGTTAATCCTTTGCTCATATTGCTTTAGGAAAATGGCGCCACCACCACCACCACCATGTCGACTGTGCAAGTCAAGGTGCGCCAGCAGCCTTGCATCTGGCAAGCTGTTCGGCATCTACTTCCAGCCGAGTTTTCGTCATGCGGCGGTAAGAAATTAGATGAAATGTAACAACTATTTTATTTTTAGTGTTGGCATTACTGCATTATGTCATTTTGCTTTTTTTACACAGATCGTCCCATGCAATGTGAGGTTGAAATTCAACAAGTTGACAGGAGACACTGTGACATTTGAGGCTCCTGGGGTCCGTACACTTTGGAGGTCGAGAAAGGACACAATATGTCACAGATTGGAGGAGATGGATGGGCCCGTTTCCTCGCCCGCATGCGTCTTACCGGTGGTGAGTTGATCAGATGCTCCTTCAGGGCAGAAAGACCCAAGCTGGCTGTCATTTATATTAACCTGGTGGAAGATGATGAAGATGACGAAGATGATGAAGATAATGAGGTCCCACTCGATGAAGATGATGAGAACCCACTTCATGAAGCCATCGTAGCTCAAAGAATGAGGCTGAGCGAGGAGGAGGTGTGCAACCTATGGGACATAATTCCGCCACGTGATGACTTTGTCGGGGTGCCATTCGTGACCCGCCTGACAAGTACCATGGTCGATCGGCATGAAATGGTATGTTATACTGACTGTAGTAATTTGATGATATATATATGCTTTATTGTTATACTTACAAATGCAAATTATCCGATGATATGTTTAGTGTAGAGTCCAATGATATGCTGTGTGGAATCTAGTCGATGATATGCTTTAGTGTAGAGTCTGATCACATGCAATCTATACTTAATAGAAATATATTTGGAAGAGTATGTGCGAGGCTATTTATTAATTGATATGTTTTTCTTATTCAGAGATTGCCAAAGAACCTATCTGTGAGTTATGGTATCGAGCCATATGAAGAAGGCTCAGTTGGACTACGCCTTACCGCAAGGGGCTCCGTCACCACTACTTACCGCATGGACACAGACGGTCGCACACACTTAAACTCGGTTGGATGGAAGAGATTCCTCGTTGGCAAGAATCTTCATGTTGGACAGGCCATCCTAATTACTATCAGGAACACCCACCGCCCAGTCTTGAGGATGATGATCGTCGTCGATATCATCTAGAACTACATATGTCTGTGTGGCTATATCATCTAGAACTACATATGATGTTCGTCGTCGATATTATGTAGAACTACATATGATGACTGTCGTCGATATCATCTAGAACTACAAATGATGATCATCGTTGATATCACCTAGTACTGTTGAGGATGCATGTTGAGTATGTATGAAATTATTATCTAGTACTCCCGTCCCAAATTACTTATCGTGGTTTTAGTTCAAATTTGAACTAAAACCACGACGAGTCATTTGGAACCGAGGGAGTACTACCTAGTATCTATGATGCTTTATGAAATTGATATCTAGTAGTACCTAATATCTGGAAATTGCAATTGAAGCTGAAGCGGGGTAGGAAACCGGGGGGAAATGATGAAAGATATAGCAGTAGCGCGGGGCTATGAAATCGCTACAGCTAACTAATAGTAGTGCATGTACAGAACGCGCTGCTGATATAGCCAATAGTAGTAGCGTGTGTACAGACCACGCTACTACTAACAGTTAGCTGTAGCGCCTTATTAGTAGCGCGGCTGCCCGCACTGCTGATAGCCTCAAAACCCGCGCTACTACTAGGATTTTACCTAGAACCCTTTCGGGAGCTTCGTCACAATAACCTTTGCTGCTTTGACGCGGAGCCTGAGGACGTAGGATCCGGTGTCAGTCTGGCACAGCCAATGCACAGCGCCGCCGGTGAGCAGGCCCTTGTCGAGGCTTCGTTGAAACCTGCTTTGTAGGTTAGGAAGCCGGTCTCAGTGTAGAGGCCCCACGCGCCATGCTCTGTCGAGAAGGTCTGGAACTGCAGGTTACCGCCATATTGTGACATATCTAGACATGCCTTGACCACTTGAAAATGCCGGCCAACGGAGGTGGCCGCCTTATCACATTCACCAACCAGCAAGACATAACTTTTCTCAGAACACCCACGAAACTTCGGTTCAGATGGCAGGGTCAGGCTCCTGCCGGTGGCCGGGTCGCACACATGGAGCTCTTTGGCCACGCCGCGTCGCACACAAGTAGGGTATAGTATATTGTTCTTGTACACGTATTCGTATGCGTATGTAATTATAATTATGATCATCTATATATTAAGACGTGTGGCTGGATGTCAACCACCCACGCAAAACCCTAAACCCTGTGTTTAACTTGGTATCAGCCAGGTCGGGCCGCCGCCACACATCCCTTGCGCCGCCGCCCGATCCCATCTTCCGCGTCGCCTCCGCTGCTTGCTACCTAGCTTCCGCATCGCCGCCGCTATTAGCTAATCTAGTCGCTAAGAATAAACGTTAGCTAGTTAGTTTTGTTTCCAGCTTAGTTTGTTTGGCGAGAGCCCGCGACTTGTGCGTGCCTTGCATGTAGGCTGCATGGGCCTGTAGCGCGATGTGACCACGTCACATTAGCCCATGCGTTTAGCTCGGGTGGTTTAGCACGACGCGAACTCGTGGGATGGCATGAGTAGTCAGGGTCGTGGCGTAGAGGTAGGAAACTACTGGCCACTCCGTTTCCCTTTTGTACCCAATAAATAGAAGAAGAAAAAATAAGAAAAGTCGCACGGTTGAACACGACGCAAAAACCATCGTCTCCTCTGATCGTGAGTTGCGAGAGCTTTGTTTCCCTAACAATTGGCATCAGAGCCGGTTTAAGGCGATCCCGACGCCCATGGCTGACACCGGAGGTCAGCCGGACCAGGCGGCACTAGCGGCGGCAGCAGCAGCCGCTGCGGCGGCGGCGGCGGCACCCCGCAACGGTGGCGGGGGTGGGAGCCGCTCGCGCACTCCACCGCGGGAGCGTAGCCGCGGACGGAGCCGCGTGAGGAGGGAGCGGCAGGTGGTGATCCACCAGGCGCCGGCCACGGAGCGCGCGCCGCTCGTGCCGAGCGCGGGCACCACGTTCCCGGCGCTCACGTCCACGGACTACATCGAGTGGTCTCTCGTGATGAAGGTGCACCTGCAGTCTTGGGGGCTCTGGGACGCGATCGAGGGCAATGCACAACATGTGCGTGACGACAAGTCGGCGCTCGGCGTCCTCTTCCGAGCTGTCCCACCGGAGATGCTCGGCGTCCTCGTCGTCAAGGAGACAGCGAAGGAGGTCTGGGACACGATCAAGGTCATGCGCATGGGGGTGCACCGTGTGCGCGAGGCGATCGCGCAACGGCTGCGCACGGAGTTCGAGCAGATCGCCTTCCGCGACGGCGAGTCCCTCGACGCCTTCGGGATGCGGATCACGAGCCTCATCAACCAGCTGCGCACCCTCGGCGACAAAGTGGAAGAGGTACGAGTTGTTCAGAAACTCCTGCGAGTCGTCCCTTCTCGCTACGCACAGATCGCAGTGGCAATCGAGACGCTGCTCGACCTGAGGACGATCTCGGGTTAGGAGCTGATCGGGCGGCTGCGGACGGCCGAGGAGCGCTGCGGGGCGGCTGCGCCAAGCCAGGCCGGCGGGGAGCTGCTCCTCACCGAACGGCAGTGGGAGGCGCATCGCCAAGGGCGTGAGGCCGGGCAGGGTTCCGGCGGCGGCAACGGCAATGGCGGGCAGTATAACCGCCGGGGCAAGAACCAGAAGAGGAACGACTCCCGCCCGCCGCAGGACGGTGGCAACAACGCCGGCGGGTCCGGCGGCCCTGGCGGCAGCGGCGACCGTGACATGAGCAAGGTGAAGTGCTACAACTGCAACAAGAACGGGCACTTCTCTCGCGACTGCACCGAGCCACGGCGCGAACGCAAGGAGCAGGTGCATATGGCTCAGGAGGAAATGCATGAGTCAGCACTCCTCCTTGCGAGCGCGCACGAGATCGTGGTGACCGCCGGCGGCGCTGGTGAGCACGTGCTCTTGAACGAGGAGCACTCCCAGGCGCGCGCGGCGACAGAAGGCGAGTGCTGCGACATGGCGTGGTACCTGGACACCGGAGCCAGTAACCACATGTCTGGGCGGCGGGACATCTTCTCCGAGCTGGACACCGGCGTGCACGGGACGGTCAAGCTCGGCGACGGATCGACAGTCCACATCGAGGGCAAGGGAACAATTGTGTTCCAGTGCCGCAATGGTGAGCATCTTGTGCTGTCCGAGGTGTACTTTATACCCCGTTTGTGCAGCAACATAGTCAGCATCGGACAGTTGGACGAGCAACATAGTCAGCATCGGACAGTTGGACGAGATCGCGTACGAGACCACGATCCATCACGCCGTGCTTCAGCTTCGCGAGCCAGGAGGGCGCCTCCTCGCCCGCGTGCAGTGCAACGCGGGGCGGCTCTACATCCTGCACCTCACCCCAGCGCGGCCGGTGTGCCTCGCTGTGCACGGCAGCGAGGATGCATGGCGGTGGCATGCACGCTACCGCCATGTCAATTTCCGGGCTCTACGACAACTTGCCCGGGATGGCATGGTGCACGGCTTGCCGCTGGTCGATGAGGCCGATCGGGTGTGCGAGGCCTGCCTCGCCGGCAAGCATCATCGTACGCCCTTCCCCGACAAGGCCCTGTACCGAGCCACTACGCCACTGGAGTTGGTCCACGCTGACCTATGCGGACCGATCAGCCCGCCCACACCGGGAGGGAAACGGTATTTCCTCCTGCTGGTCGACGACCACAACAGACACTTGTGGCTGGTGCTGCTCGCCACCAAGGACGAGGCGCAGGCGGCGCTGAAGCAGTTCCAGGCCACGACGGAGCTCGAGTCCGGGCACAAGCTCAAGGTGCTACGCACGGATCGGGGGGGTGAGTTCACCTCCCACAGCCTCGGCGAGTATTTCGCCGACAAGGGGGTGAAACGACAGGTCACCGCGCCGTACACGCCCCAGCAGAACGGCGTGGTGGAGCGGCGGAACCAGACCATCGTCGGCATGGCGCGCAGTCTCCTGAAGGCCAAGGGCATGCCGGGGCGGTTCTGGGGCGAGGCCGTGACGACGACCGTGTACCTCCTCAATAGATCCACGACGAAGAGTGTTGAGAAGATGACACCGCATGAGGCGTGGTGTGGGCGTCGTCCTAGTGTTCACCACTTGCGCACATTCGGGTGCATAGTGCATGTCAAGGTAACTAATCCAAGTCAGAAGAAACTTGATGACAGGAGCCAGCCCATGGTGTTTCTCGGGTATGAGCCTGGCACGGCTGCGTACCGTGTGCTGCATCCCTCGACGAACCGTGTACATGTCTCCAGGGACGTTGTTTTCGACGAAGATGGTTCCTGGGACTGGCGCGCCGAGGCCGGTGGAGGGAACCAGGCACCGGCGCTGGACACCTTCACGGTCGAGCTCGAGCACGGCCTGCCGGCCGACCCCCGCGACGCCCAAGATGACGCGTCGGCGACAACTTCGCTGGCTCCTTCCACTCCCACGCCCGACGCCGGAGGGGTTTCTCCGGCCACTCCCACGCCCGACGCCAGAGGGGTGTCCCCTACCACTCCCACGTCACAGGAGCCCATGACGCCGATCTCAGCGGCGTCCGGCGTCGAGTTCGCGTCCCCGCCAACGGACGCGTCTGAACCGGCCCCTGGAGCAGAGGCACCAAGGCGCTACCGCACGCTCGAGAATCTGTGGGACACCACGGAGGAGGTCGAGACGGTGTACAGTCCTCTCTGCCTGTTTGCAGGGGAGGAGCCAGCCTCGTATCTTGAGGCGGAGAAGGAACCAGGGTGGCGGAGCGCCATGGAAGAGGAGATGCATAGCATCGTCCACAACCGCACGTGGGAACTCACGGAGCTCCCGCCTAGACACCGTGCTATAGGCCTCAAGTGGGTGTACAAGCTCAAGAAGGACGCCCATGGCGCGGTGGTGAAGCGCAAGGCGAGGCTGGTGGCGAAGGGATACGTCCAAGTTCAGGGAGTGGACTTCGAGGACGTGTTCGCGCCGGTGGCGCGAATGGACTTTGTGCGCGTCTTGATCGCCCTCGCTGCACACCACGCCTGGCCAGTGCATCACATGCACGTCAAGTCCGCCTTCTTGAACGGCGACTTACTCAAGGAGGTCTACGTCGTCCAGCCGCCGGGGTACGCCGTGCCCGGCAAGGAGGAGAAGGTGCTGCGCCTACGGAAGGCGTTGTATGGGCTTCGTCAGGCACCGAGGGCGTGGAACGCCAAACTCGACGACAGCTTGCGCTCCCTGGGCTTCGAGCGCTGTCCATCCGAGCATGCTGTGTACCGGCGTGGGGAGGGAAGCAAGCTGCTGCTCGTCGGTGTGTACGTCGATGACCTCATCATCACCGGCTCGAACCCGACGGAGATCAGCTCTTTCAAGCGCCAGATGACCTCGCTCTTTCGTATGAGCGATCTCAGGCAGCTCAGCTACTACCTCGGCATCGAGGTGCGTCACGAGCGTGATCGGATCACGCTGTGCTAGGCAGCCTAGGCCAAGAAGCTGCTGGAGTGCGCCCGGATGGACGACTGCAACCCCGGCAACGTGCTGATGGAGGCGCGTCTGAAATTGAGCAGGGAGAGCAAGGAGAAGCCGGTGGACAGCACCCTGTACCGCAGCATCATCGGAGGGCTGCGTTACCTCGCACACACGAGGCCGGATATCTCCTTCGCGGTCGGATATCTGAGCCGCTTCATGGAGGCACCGGCATCAGATCACTACGCAGCGGTGAAGAGGCTGCTGAAGTACATTGCCGGCACGATTGACTACGGCTGCGCCTACGTCCGCGGGAAGGGCGCGCCGGAGCCGTTGGGATACAGCGACGCGGATCATGCCGGCGACATCGACAACAGGAAGAGCACATCGGGATTGCTCTTCTTCCTCGGCGGCAGCCCCGTAAGCTGGCAGTCCCAGAAGCAGCGCGTGGTGGCAATCTCCTCATGCGAGGCCGAGTACATGGCCGCCACTACTGCTGCCTGCCAGGGCATTTGGCTAGCTCGGCTGGTCGGAGAGATGCTCAACGAGAAGATCAAACAGCCGAAGCTACTGGTCGACAACAAGTCGGCCATCTCATTGTCGAAGAATCCCGTCTTCCATGATCGTAGCAAGCACATTGACTTGCGCTATCATTTCATCCGCGAGTGCGTGGAGGATGGGCGCATCAGCATCGACTACATTAACACCGCCAACCAGCTCGCCGACATTCTCACGAAAGCGCTCGGACGGATCCGGTTCCTGGAGCTGAGGGGGAAGATCGGCATGTCTGAAATAAACAGGAGGCGACAAGATTAGGGGGTGATCTGTTAGCTAATCTAGTCGCTAAGAATAAACGTTAGCTAGTTAGTTTTGTTTCCAGCTTAGTTTGTTTGGCGAGAGCCCGCGACTTGTGCGTGCCTTGCATGTAGGCTGCATGGCCTGTAGCGTGATGTGACCACGTCACATTAGCCCATGCGTTTAGCTCGGGTGGTTTAGCACGACGCGAACTCGTGGGATGGCACGAGTAGTGAGGGTCGTGGCGTAGAGGTAGGAAACTACCGGCCACTCCGTTTCCCTTCTGTACCCAATAAATAGAAGAAGAAAAAACGAGAAAAGTCGCACGGTTGAACGCGACGCAAAAACCATCGTCTCCTCTGATCGTGAGTTGCGAGAGCTTTGTTTCCCTAACAGCCGCTGCTTGCTAGCTAGCTAGGCGCATACGCAGGATCCATCCAGCTGCTTGCTAGCTAGGTAGCTAGCTAGCTTTGCCCACTTCCGATCGCTACGGCCGCTTCCGATCGCTACCGCCGCGCGTGCCATCTTCCGCGCCGTCCGCCGCGTCTTGCTCCGCTGCTGCTGCGCGCTGTCCCATCCACGCTGCCGCTGCGATGTCGTCCGCCGCGATGTCCGACGCCCAAACCGCCGGCGCCATCGTATCTTCCCCCGTCGCCTCGATCCCCGCCGCGCTCGCCATCCCAACGATCTTCGTCCGCCTCGATCGTTACAACTTCATGCTCTGGGGGGCATCACTAGCACTGTTCTTGCCGATGCCAACCTCCACGGACACCTCGATGGCACCAAGGCAGCACCGGCCAAAACACTCGTTGTAGGCACCGGCGACGCTGCAACCACCGTCACCAACCCGGAGTACCACCAATGGTGGGTACATGATCAGCGCGTCAAGGGGCTTCTTCTCACCTCCATGGAATAGCATATTGCATGCCAACTCATTGGTTGTGAGTCGGCGCAGGCGGTATGGACAGCCGTCGCCACCATGTTCGGCGCCCAGAGCCGCGCCAATGTCCGGCACATCCGGCGGCTACTTCAGTCGCTGAGGAAGGACGATCTGTCTGCCGCGGAATACATGCATAAGATGAAGGCCCTGGCCGACACTATGGCCGCTGCCGGCTCTCCGATCCGTGATGATGAGCTTCTGGATCACATCCTCACCGGCCTCGGCTCCGCCTACAACTCCATCGCCGCCTCCTTGGGCGTGAGTAACCCACCATGCCCTACTCCAGTTTTTACTCATTGGTTCTGTCCTTCGAGGTGCTGCAGGCACAACAGAGTGCGGTGGAGTGGTGGTCTCCCTCCGCGAACGCCATGAACCGTTCGGGTTCGTACGGCGCGGGCGAACGCGCGCCCTACTCCGATCCCTATCCCTCCCATGGTGGGGGGCGCCCGGCTGATGGACATGGCCAGCCAGGGCAGAACCGCCAGGGCGGTAATGGCGGCAACACCGGTGGCCGTGACCGCAACGCTAGTTATGCCGACAATGGCCGGCAAGGTGGAGGGGGCAACGCCGGCAACAACAACGACGGAGGAGGTGGGCGTCGCAACCGCTGGCGTCCCCGGTGCCAAATTTGCAAGAACTGGGGCCATGAAGCCGATGACTGCCGCAAGCGCTATGATCAGGATCACAACTCCCGCTCCGCAAACTCGGCCTCCACCAACACCGTCGACTTCCCTTGGGTGCTGGATACCGGGGCTACGGATCACTTGACTAATGATCTTGAGCGCCTCCAGGTTCACGAGCGCTATAACGGCAAGGATCAGGTTCAGGTGGCCAATGGTGCAGGTTTGTCTATTTCACACATTGGTCGCGTTTACCCGGTTCATCTCTTCAACTAGGTAACATCCTTCATGTTCCACACATCAGCCAGCATCTTCTCTCTGTTTATCGTCTTTTTTGTCATAATGACGTCTTTGTTGAATTTCACCATCATTTTTTCCTTGTTAAGGACAAAGCAACCAGGCGCGTCATCCTTCACGGTAGAAGTTACGGGGGGGTCTATCCGGTCGCCTTCGCTCGTGCGTCATCTTCATCGTCTCGCCGTGCCTCCTCCGGTGTTCGAGTTTCGTCGTCGCAACGGCATCAACGTCTTGGTCATCCTACAAATAATGTGGTCACTTCCATTGTTCGGAGTTATGACCTTCCGTGTTCCAGTTCAAATAATTCATCGTTAGTTTGTGATGCTTGTCAGCCTGCTAAGAGTCATCAACTCCCTTATTCTACTTCATTTCATATCACTACTGTACCTCTTGAATTAATACATTCAGATGTTTGGGGTCCCGCTCTTGCTTCGTCGGGAGGGTACAAGTATTATGTTAGTATTATTGATGACTACACGCGTTTCACCTGGATTTATTTGCTTAAACACAAGTCTGACGTTGAGCAAGTTTTCTACAACTTTCAGGCTCATGTCGAACGCCTTCTGGATTATAAAATCAAGGCCATTCAGTCCGACTGGGGTGGTGAATACCACAAACTCCATCGCTACTTTCAACGCACGGGCATCTCTCACCGCGTGTCATGTCAACATACATCTCAGCAGAACGGTATTGCCGAGCGCAAACACCAACATTTGGTCGAGACTGGTCTTGCCTTGCTAGCGCACTCCTCTCTTCCACTTTGGTTTGGGATGAGGCTTTTCTTACGGCATGTTACCTCATCAACCGTATGCCCACTCCGGTTCTCAACAAGGACACACCTCTGTTTCGTTTGTTTCATGTTCAGCCCAACTACTCCTCCCTTCAGATTTTTGGGTGTGCTTGCTGGTCAAGTCTCCGCAAGTACAATGCTCACAAGCTTGTGTTTCGGTCCAAGATGTGTGTTTTCCTTGGCTATATATAGTCCTTTGCATAAGAGCTATAAGTGTCTTGACCGTACCTCCGGTCGGATATACATCTCTCGTGATGTTGTTTTCGACGAGACTGTGTTCCCTTACTCTCAACCTGGTGTTTGGGTTGATCCCGCTTCTCTTGAACATGCACTCACTTTTCCCTCCGATGAACCGGTTCCGGATGTCCATGTGCGTAAATATGACATGTCCTATTTGTCACTTAACTTGTCTTTGCAGGTGATATTGCTTTGAGTTCCCCCCGGGTACACGTTGCTGCTCTGATGCCTCCTGATGCGCCCGACGTGCATGTCCCGCCGCCATAGGCAGGCGCGGCGCCCGATGGAGTGACCGGCGCGGCTGGGTCGCCACCCTCGCCCGGCGCGGATGGGTCGCCACCCTCGCCCGGTCCGTCGCCCGTGCCACCACCCTTGCCTGGGCCGGTCCAGCACACTATCGTCTCTCGGCCCGTGTCGCCCCTTGCTGAGATCCCCTCAGCCGCGATACCCTCGGCCGAGCCCTCGTCGCCGTCGTCTTCTCCTACCGGCGATGCAGCTCCGGCGCATGCTATGGTTACACGCCATCGTGATCATACACGCAAGGAGAAGTCTTACACTGATGGCACCGTTCGGTATGACTCTCACTGCCGTGCCTTCTTCGCCGCGCCGGTTTCCCATCGTGATGCTCTGGGTGAACCTGCCTGGCGTGCCGCCATGTCCGAGAAGTTTGCTGCTCTCCGTCACACTAACACCTGGGTGTTGGTGCCTCGGCCACCTGGTGTTAATATTGTGAGCTGCAAGTGGATTTTCAAAACCAAGCATCGTCCGGATGGGTCTGTTGATAAGCACAAAGCTCGTCTTGTTGCTCGCGGTTTCACTCAACAGCATGGGATTGACTACGGAGATACTTTTAGCCCGGTGGTGAAGCCTGCCACGGTTCACTTGGTTCCGTCTCTTGCTGTGTCTCGTGGTTGAAGCCTCCGACAGATTGATGTGAGCAATGCCTTTTTACATGGGTTCTTGGCCGAAGATGTGTACATGCAGCAGCCACCTGGGTTCGAGGATGCCACTTATCCCTCTCATGTCTGCAAACTTCAACGGTCTATTTATGGTCTAAAGCAGTCGCCTCGTTCCTGGTATGCTCGTTTGAGTCAGCGCCTTTTGCAGCTCGGTTTTGTTGCCTCCAGATCAGATGCATCTCTGTTCATCTTCTCCCAGGGTAAAATACAGATATACATGCTGGTGTACATTGATGATATTGTGATTGCTGGCTCTACCCTCGCCGTGGTGGATCGTCTTGTGCAGTCGTTGTCTTCTAGCTTTCCCATCAAAGATTTGGGTCGCCTCGAGTACTTTCTTGGTTTGGAAGCGTCCTTTCATTCAGGGAGCATGCCCTTGACGCAGAAAAAGTATGCTTTGGATCTTCTTCATCGCGTCAACATGGAGAACTGCAAGGCCACTTCCACCCTGCTTGCTAGTTCCGAGAGTGTCTCACGTCATAGTGGTGCACTACTGAGTAGAGATGACTCCTTTCGGTATCGCAGTGTGGTTGGAGCACTTCAGTATTTGACCCTCACTCATCCTGATATCTCCTTCGTAGTGAACAAAGTGTGTCAGTTCCTATCTCAGCCAACGGAGGATCATTGGGAAGCAGCCAAGCGTATTCTGAGATATGTCAAAGGTACGCTAGACATGGGACTACGGATTCATAAGTCCAGATTTACTAGAGTGGGTATATTCACCGATGCAGACTGGGCAGGCTGTGTTGATGATAGACGCTCCACTGATGGTTTTGCTATATTTGTTGGACCTAACCTTGTATCTTGGAGCTCGAAGAAGCAACCCACAGTCTCGAGATCAAGCACCGAGGCAGAGTATAAGGCATTGGCCAATGGCGCGGCTGAAGCCATTTGGATAGACTCAGTTCTCACAGAACTTGGAGTCCCACGACAGCGCACTCCTATATTGTGGTGTCATAACTTAGGGGCAACTTACCTCACGGCAAATCAAGTGTTTCATGCTCGGACCAAACACATTGTGATTGATTTTCATTTTGTGAGAGAACGAGTAGCTGGTTGTGAACTGGAAGTCAGGTTTATTTCTGCAGATGATCAGTTAGCGGATGTATTTACTAAACCTGCTAGTAGACAGACGCTAGACCGTTTTAGAACCAATCTGAATCTTGTATGTAGTTCAGATCGATGGGGCATGTAAAGTCGGGTCTAGTATATTATTTTTGTACACGTATTCGTATACATATGAAATTGTAATTATGATCATCTATATATTAAGACGTGAGGCTGGATGTCAACCACCCACGCAAAACCCTAAACCCTGTGTCTAACTCACGAGACAATCACGCGACGCGAGGGGAAAGTCTCCACGGGTTGATGTGCGCAGGTTGGTGGCATCGGGTGCGCTGGTGTCCAGCAGAAACAACTTCTCGTTGGGCTTGGACCAGTCATAGGACCCGTAGACCAGGTGGCCACGCAGGAGGGGGAGCACGAAGCGGTCGCCGTGCTGGAGGCGGAGGGGGCCGCGGAGGCTGATGTATTCCTTGACGCGGCAGCGCATGTCCGCGCAGGTGGCGGCGCAGCGCACGAAGGTGGCCGGATCGGTGCGGGCCGCAATGTCCACCAGCACGTCCAACGGCAGCGATGCTGCCTTCTGCCCGTAACACAAAAAGGCCGAGTTTGGGCTCGGCCCAAGTTTGCGTCGGCTCGGAGCGAGTCAAGCTCGGCCCGTAACACAAAAAGGCCGAGCCGAGCTGCACAATCGGACTCGTTTTCACCTCGAGCCGAGCCAGGCTCGACTCGGGCTGACTCGCGAGCCCAAAGCTCGCACGGCAGAGCAGCCCAGCGCAGCCCTTAGCAAACAGCCCAACACGCTATCTCACGCAGGTGACGCAGCCCATAGCCAGCACGCTGCCTTGGCCCAGTTTGCACATCTCCACGCCCGCACGATACGAGAAAGAGAGCGAGATGACATAGCAGCTTCCGTAGGGTTTCCTCGCCGCCGCCAGCAGCATGCCGGACGCCGACGCCGGCTCGCTGCTCGCCCACCCTTCCTCCTCCACCTCGTCGACGTTCTCTTCCTGCTCGCCACCGCGGCCGATGGAGTCGACGGCTTCCTTCTTCGCGGCGCTCGCGTACGTCCACGAGGAGCGCCGCCTCCGGCTTCCTCGCTTGCCGTCGGCGACCTTGCTGGTCGTCGCCTGTCTTCTTCTCGACGCACGCACGTGTTCACGAGGAGCGTCGCGCTGTCTTCCTCACGAGCGGTCGGCAACCACCCAGCTTCATCAGAGCGCCGCCGCCGTCTTCCTCGCCTCCCGTCGGCGACCACCCATGTGAAGGCCCACATGGCAGTGACTTGGAGTACGCAGGCTTGGCGAGCCTGCCAAGCTGCACCGAGCTAGGGCAAAGCCCGGGCCGAGCTTCGTTTTGTGGCTCGTCGGAGCATTGAGCTCGGCTCGGCTCGCCCGAGGAACGGCGAGCTTCAGGCAGGCTCGGCCCGAGCTCGGCTCGAGTTGGCTCGCGTCCGCGACCTGGCGTGGCCGCCGCCGCTTACCATGGTCTATGCCTCGATAGATGGCTCTAGGAGGGAGCTCCATCCAGGGCAAGGTCCAATCGCGTCCCAATCGATGCGCTATAATACTACTAGTATAATTACCCCAGATCATAGACGTGCATCGTACTAGTTGATAAGTATAACTAGGATTAAGGGATACGTATTTAGGTATGACTTGGATTTCCGTAATTGTTTGGTAACTAGAGATGCGGCCGGAGACGTCCCGATCGAGTCCGTGACGTTCACGCGTGCTCGATCCTATACCTGTATGTACGTCGCAATAGATCGGCCTGCGAGGACGTAGCCGCGTCGCTTGGAGATGGCCGCCCGTGACGGCACCATGGGCACGAAACAAGGGCGAGGCTCTCCTTCGGTATTGGACTGGTCAAACCTCCCTGACGACCTCCTCGGCATGGTCCGCCGGATTGTCACCTCGCCGCTCGGCCGTGTACGCTTCACCGCCGTCTGCAGGGTGTGGCGCGCTGCCGCGCTGCAGCACCCAATGCCGCCGGCGCTCCCTCTGCTGCTCCTTTCACCCGTGGACTGGGGCACCGTCACAGAGAAGCGCCTGATCTACTGCCCCGAGGAAGGCGGGGTCCTTCGGGTTATGATCCCAAGCAAGCTGCGCAACATGCAGTTCATCGGCTCGTACGACGGCGGGTGGATCGCGGCAATTGAAAGATCAAGTTCCTACTGCGACAGAGGATGGATGGGTGCTGTAGAAGGATCGACCACGTTCCCGATTGTAAATCTCTTCTCCGGTGTCGAGGTACCGCTGTCCGAGAAGCAGCGGCATTTTCGATTAATTGACCACAATGAACAATACTTCATCTGGAAAATAGTCTTTTCCAAGGTTCCCACTTCGGGTGACTGCATTCTCGTCGCCATGACTGCTGGGCGCAAGGTCGCACTGTGTAAGATTGGTTGTCCGGACGGCGGATGGACCATACAAGGATGTGACATGAAGCCGGTTTGGGACATCGTGTTTTACCGTGCGGAGCTTTACGGCCTAGGACATAGCAAGACATTGTACACGTTTGACATTGGCGTTAATGAAGATGGTGCACCGACGGTTACCGCCGCCTACTCGATGGACGTCCAAAGGGGCAGTGATCCTATTTGTATGAGCTGGTTCTTTGACTAAGCCTCATACATATGCGACTTGAATGGTAAGCTGGCGGTGGCAGTTATGAGTCGATGGTTGCGAAACTGCAAGCCTTTCTTTAAGGTGTTCCAAGTCACAAATGTTGATGATGACGCACACAAATATGAGTGGGAGGAGGTGCGTAGCTTGGGCGACTGTGCGTTGTTCTTGGGGCAGCTATGCTCCTCCAAGGTGGTGCAAATACTGGCTGGTGGGCGGGGAGGTGTAGAAAGAAACCGCATATACTACTCGAACCATCACCCTGGAGCTAGCAAGGAGGACCAAGACTTCGAGGAAGAATACCACACAAAATCAGAATATGGTTACCTAATGATCCGTATGAAAGACAAAAGCATTGATGATGGTGGTGATGACGTGGAGCGCATCCAGTCAGTACGATACTACATTAAGGGTGACCATCATCTTCCCATGTGGTGCCTCCCTCCCGACTTCTAGGGCTTGTTTGACTAAAAAGATTTTCGTAGAAAAATTGGAGGATGGAAATCCTTGGCAGTAATTCTTTCATGGATTGATTGTTGTATTGTGACGACACTTTGTTCTTTCTTGAAATATCTCTATGGAGTATTTTATAGGAAATTTCCCATTTACTTGATCTCTCGGAAATATTACCGCAATAAAAGTTTTATGGTGGTTGAGAAAAATAAGGTCTATCCATCTAAAAGAATCTAGCTAGTGGTAGATAATTGGGAGGTATGAAAAGAAATGTATCAATAAATACTAGAAATATGACATCAATAAAAAAATGTGGAATCGATACCATAATATTTTATTATTATTAATGGACCAAGACACAGAGGGAGGAGGGAGGGGAAGGAGAGAGCGCCATCTCAAAGGGAACAAGATCAACCTCTCGAGTTCCCAAGCTAGAACATGTCAGGCCTAATTGTCTCAGTCCTGATTCTTGTTCTGTTTTGGTTGGAACAGAGACACCACATGAAGAGGAAGGTCATGGGTAGAAGAGTGAGCCGAGCAAAGTGTTTGTTTTCCTAGGCAGAATCACGACTTGTCTGTAAGTTCACTTAATGAAAAGCTCTATAAATCGAACATGCAAGTGCCTGCATGCAGTGTAAATGTGTAATCCTACTGACAGTCACCACTGATTTTATTGCACAAGCTAGTACAACCACCTCACCTTTTGCTCGTTCAGTCTGTATGCACACTTGTACATGGTAATCCAATCCTAGCAAGCGCTTAACGCAGTTCGGCCGTTTGCAGGTGGATTTGATGCATGTGTTTTGGGGATGGAGAAAGACGTCCCGGACCATGCCAGTTGCAGCGGGGAGGTCTTCGATGGCAGCAAGCTGGCCTTCACAGTTATGTTTGCCTGACTGCCTGTTATGTCCCTGAAACCAACCAAATCGTCTATCATTAGCTTAGCAGTAGTAGGGAATCAACCATGCCACAAATTAAAAAATATATATCAAACATGCCTTGCGGCTAAGCACGTTCGTGGAGTTCGAACTCTACTCACGATCAATGCATACAGTGGCTAGTATTTTTGGACGGACAGACATCTGTAGCTTGGTGCGGGAGAAGGGATGAGCTGGTGGACAGAACGCTGCTCACACATCGCTGTTAGCGGTTGACTGATGAGTGGCGGCTCACCGTCTTCATCGACCAGCCCTAAGAATTGCTCGACGCAGCGCTGGCTGCCGCCATGGCCGCCTTCCCGCGATTTTTTTAGAATGCCTAGTTGATGGGTGACTGTTCTGGAGCGATTTGTTTGGTACGTGTTAGCTGGCCTCTTCAGAAGCATTCAGCTGCATGTCTGCTTAGGCACTAGTTCTGTACGTTTATCGTCTCCTCATCCTGACGGAACTGATCGAGCTACCTAGTACGTGCATATTGCTGATAAGTATTGGGGTGCATCATCGAGGTCACAGTGTAGAGGTGGCTCGACGGGCCGGAGCTCAGACCAGTCGCTGAGTGGGACGACGCATAACACAAGATCGTCCCAAAAATCCCCCGTCTCCCATAAGTCTGAGATTGATATAACAACGAACTACCTAAAATGCCCCTAAGTATCCAATATACTACCAGAAATTTGATCACTTCTGCTTCGGTACACCCCCCATAAACACATCGCCGACTGAGATTATTCCATACCCCTTCATAATAAAGGGCGTGATGGTCTTTTCTTCAAAGTTTTTTTTTACTGTCCCGTTCACTGGGAGAAAAATTAACGAGAAAAAGGGAGGCCGCCGGGAATCGAACATAAATATACGTAGTCTATGTGGACGCGCGCTAACCACTGTGACAACCAATCTGCTATGCTAGAATTCCAGCGCGAACCATTAAGAAACTAAAGATCGTGGCAAAATTTAAAACAAGAGCTCGCAAAATTAATATAAACCAAAGTGTGCAATAGGGATCGAACCAGGGACATCGCACCAGTCAACCATGACAGTAGCCACTATACCAACTGAGATTTCATGTCCAAAAAGGTAACCCAGTCTATATGAACCATAAGCTGCTACAATTTTTTTAAAAATTCAGACCTCATTTTCTAATTGGAAAAGGTATATATTTATAGAAACGCGGTTATTTAAAAATTTGTGATATTTTAAAAAGAGCTAGAACATTTTGTGAAAACATGAACATTTTTTGGGAATCATAAAAGGAACAAAACTAAAAATGATAACATTTTTTGGAATTGCAAACAATTTTTTGGGAGACTCGAACACAAATTTGTGTTTTCAAAAATACCTAAAACATTTTGTGAAAACGCGAGTTTTGGGACTCTCAAACATTTGTTTTACAAAGGAAAAAAGCAATGAAAAGGAGAACATTTTTTGAAAAACAGGAACTAAACTGAAAACACAAACCTTTTACAAAATTATGAACAATTGTTTCAAAGTGTGAATTTTTTTTTGAAATTCCCAAACATTTATTGAATTTGCGAACAATTACTGAAATCAAGAATATTTTGGAATTTGGGAACAAATTTTGTAACCTCATCATCTTGATTACACTACTTGCCATCCAACTACGCTGTCGCTCGTGATATTTAAAAGCAGGAAATGTATAAGGGTCAACTACTGTATCGATGGAAGAAAACCTGCATTCGTTTACCATGCCTACATGTATACGCATGCACACACGCATGTTATCAAGAAACATGTTTTCTCAAAAATGATAAGAATAAACTAATTTTCTAAATCTTTTTCAACGAGAACTTTATTGACTTTGTGTACAAATTATGTCAAAAAAATATAAAAATGTGAAAAAAGGAAAAAGGAAAAGAAACAAGAGAAACAATAAATTAAAAATATAAATATAAAATATAAATGACAACAAATTTTGCCAGTAGTTGGGCATGCCGAATGTTGTCCCCCATGCAAGCTTTGAACCAATTCGGTCTTGTGTTTTAGGGTTTATTCACCGAGAAGTCCAGAAAAAAACATAAAATGTCAGAAACCAACATGCATGCTGGCCATGGTGATGCCAGGGTGTGGAAAAATTGAGTGAGTTCGGAGGTGAAAAAAAAGTGGTTCAAAACTTGCCCTTCCGGCCTACCTGAACGTACACAGTGTGTCTAGTTGCAAGCATAAAACCACTGAAAAATGTTCAATGTGCTCATGAAATTTTTGAAAAGCTCACAAATTTGAAATAAAACCGCAGACTAAAAAAAGTTCATGAATTTCAAGTAAAATCGAAGACTAAAAATCATGAATTTGAAAAAAAAGTCATGAGTTCGTAAAAAGTTCATTTAAAAAATCATAAATTTTTAAAGTTAACGAATTTTATAAAGTTCTGCGAATTAAGTATAGAAAGAAAAATATTAAGAAATAAGCAAGAAAAAGTAAAAAAACCAAAGGAAAACGGCCAAACTGAAAAAATAATTAGATGGGAAATGCGTTTTTTTATTAGCATTATACTGCGATAAGTAGCAGGAAAGAAGTTTTACGGCACAACAATTGAATTACCGTAGTGGTTGCCGGCTTCACGTGGAGAGTTGGCTGGTGTGGGTTCGAATCCCATTTACACAGCATGTACTTTTTGAAGTCTAATAAAACGAAAGAAACAAAATGACATTGTATTGACGCCTAGGCTAACGTACATCCGTATATATCACACAAACTGTGTACGATATGTTAAAAGTCCATACTGCCCTTTATACGTTTCATGAGGGGGGTGTACCGAAGCGGGTCTCAAATATGATTTCGTATTGCCTTATCTGGGCTGTCAAACCACAAAATTAAAGGGCCCAAATTGGCAAATATGATTTCGTATTGCCTTATCTGGGCTGTCAAACCACAAAATTAAAGGGCCCAAATTGGCTTGATGTACTGTAAAAGGTCTCAACAGGACGTCGCTACCTGTCAAAAAGTAATAATAATCTGCTACCCGTCCTAAAAATATAATGATCTGCTAATTCCTAGGTGGATAACAATTGGCTGGAAAGCCCGGCGTAACTTACTAGGACTAGTAGTCTGGGCTTTTTTATACCCAGCTCGATCCCCTCTCTGTCCTGAACCCAAAGCAAAGACGCAGACATCAAGCTGCAAGTCGAGAGATGGCCATGTCGGACGCCTTGCCCAACGTGCTCGAAGATGGCGACCTCCTCATCGAGATCCTCCTACGCGTCGGCTCTCCCACCACCCTGGTGCGCGCCGCCATAGTCTGTAAGCGCTGGTACCACCATGCCTCCGATCCTAGGTTCCTCCACCGTTTTCACGAGCTTAACCCGCCTCGCCTCCTCGGCTTCTACTTCCAGGCCATGAGGGCTCACACGGCTCCACGTTTCATTCCGATGCTGCCGCAGCCTGCAGAGCTGGCCTCCGTCATCCGTCATGAAAGTTTCAGCCTGGAGAGCTACCACAATAGCTTCGTCATGGATTGCCGGAACGGTAGAGTCTTAATCTGGTACAACAGCGGAACCTACCAGGCACTTCAAGTGCAAAGCTTTCTGCGCGCTGGGAGGGGCATGGCCATCATCCCAGAACTTCCCCGCTACAACGATGGCTCATACTGTGCTTACAGTAGAATTCTCTCCGATGAAAAAGGAAAAGGCTTGTCCTACCTCTATTTGTTGGTGCAGCTCAACTGGGAGAGTATGGAATCTACTGTACGTGTTCATGTATTGCAAGATGGCGTCTGGTCCATGCGCACCTCGGTCGCATGCCAACTCAGTCATCCACGGTCAAAAATATATCCAGTGGCTATCCAAAATAAAATATATATCGGCTCCTTGACATATATTATTGTCTTGGATTTGATGTCGTCATGTCTCTCCACAATTCAGCTCCCAAAAGGGGTGTATTTTGGTGATAGACGCACTGTGTTGTCACGGACTGATGATTCTTCCGGTGTATATCTCATCCATGTGACAGAGCTTCGACTTCACATCTGGCTCCACAACAGCGACAACTGGTTGTCGGTGGGGATCATTTGCTTGCGCGAGAAGTTTTCTAATTTGAGGATGTTAGATCGCACATTTGATGATGATGGTACTGCTGATGTGCACATAAGAGGGGTGGGAGACAATGCTGCATTTGTGTTCTTGACAATGGGTCGATGCGTACTCTTTGTGGATATCAAATGCGGCACACTTCGTAAAGTGCATGACATGACAAATGATGATATATCTATCAATGATATATATCCTTTTATGACGATCTGGCCTCCCACATTCCCTGAGCTCAAGAATGATCCTGCAAGGTTTGTCTTTTTGACTTCATATGACATATGTATTATGTTGTTGTTGAGGTTACACTTATTTGCATTGTGCATCGCGTTAATATTTTAGGTTTGGCTACTTTTTTCCCACATGCTACACACTTAGTTGAATCTGGTAGCTGATCATAATCCGTATTGGCATTGATGCACTAGCTATGCTCCGTCATTCTGGTTAATGGCGCTCATCAACCGTCAAACTGCTTGGTATACCTATGGCATGGTCTTAGTTGTATGTTCGATTCCACAAACCATTTAGACATTTGTGAATGCTTGTTGTAAGGTGGTTTAGGAACACTTGTCTACAACGGTCATAATATAAGATGTTCATACATGCTTAGGATATTGGATTTCTCTTACATTCCGTACAAATTCACTAGTAGAAAAAGAGGCTTCCATACGCCCCATTAGTCCCTAAAATAATCGAACCGCGACAAAAGGGTTCTTTAGTCGCGGTTCGGGAGGAGACCCGCGACCAACTATCTGGGCCCAGCGCGCTCGGTCGACAGCTGACGGTTGGCCTGGCCAACCGGGACTAAAGGTCCTCAGGCTGGCCCGAAGGCCTTTAGTCGCGGTTGGCAAAGGCCCATCCCTATATATAGGACTCGCCACCGGTGTTATTTTTCTCTCCAAAAGTGTCTGTTTTATTTCAGCAAAATAGGATGCCCTAATATTAATCTAAAACCTTGACTAAATTAGCGTCTAATATGTTGTTGTGGGAAAAGAAAACCTCAGCGAGATTCACGTACAAAACAATGTCTTTTTTTAACACGCTATGACCACAATGCTCACATACACACATATGAATTCACCCTTATAAATGCATGCACACACACCTTACCATAGACGTCGTCTCCTCCCAGTGAACGGACATCACTGAGAAGTCTGAAATAAATCCAAAAAATGTGAGCACCAGTGACAACTTGAACCCTGGCGGAGTGGTTCTACCACAAGCAAGCTAACAATCTAAGCTACACTCAGTTCGTCAAACAATGATTTTTTATGCTATATGATGGTGTCGAGCTTGGAAAGCAAACATAAGTTTCCTATTGTGGATTCCTAGCGCAACAGGCACCCATCGCGCGCTGAAACCATGATGGATAGTATGTCATCAGACTTATAAATAGATGGAAGCTTTCTAATTCTTAAAAGTAATACTACCTCCAATCCATAAAAAGTGTCCCAGTTTGAACTAACCCAGTTCAAAACCGCGACACTTATTTTGGATCGGAGGGACACTAGTACAAAACAGGGCTTTCGTCACAGGGCAATATTCACATTAGTCCCGGTTCAGTCACGAACCGGGACTAATGTGAGCATTGGTCCCAGTTCGTGCGGCTAAGGCATTAGTCCCGGTTCACCTGGGCCCTTTAGTCCCGGTTTGTGCCACGAACCGGGACTAAAGGGTGCGATGCCCATTAGTACCGGTTGGTGGCACCAACCGGGACTAAAGGTTAGTCCTTTAGTCCCGGTTGGTGCCACCAACCGGTACTAATGGGGTTTGAGGCATTAGTACCGGTTCACGGCACGAACCGGTACTAAAGGGCCCATCAAACTCTACCCCCCTCCCCCCGGACCGCCTTTTCAGTTTTAGAAAAACCAAAAGAAAATGATGGAAATGTCAAAAAAATAAAATAAAATAAGTTTCTCATGTGATATGTGGTCTAGTTGTTGGGAAAATTAACAAATATGAATTTCAACTTTATTTGCAAAATCTCTCTGGAATTTCTTAAAATGGGCATAACTTTTGCATACAAACTCGGATGAAAAAGTTTTTTATATGAAAAATCATCTACTCGAAAAGTTACATCCGAATTTAACTGGGGGAACCTTGTTAAACATTTTCAAAATCCTCAAAAACCTAACAGAAAAAAAGATACAGGGCTTTTAAGATCTGGAGAGGCAAAAAAATTGAAAAAATTTCAAATTGTGGTCAAACTGTGGTCAAACAATGGTCAAACTAATTATTCTAGAATATTAGTGTTACTAAATAATTATTTCAGTTTTTTTAAATTTTGGTCAAATCTGGTCAAACTGTGGTCAAGCAGTGGTCAAACAATGGTCAAACTAATTATTCCAGAAATATTAGTGTTACTAAATAATTATTGTTTTTTAAAACAATAGTTTCAAACTCAAACAGTGAAATGTGTCACTTCATGCTCAAGGTAAATTCCTGAGGGTTAATAGAATTGACATCCTACTATTGTCAGGAAAACAACAAGTGCAGACTTGGAAACGAGGGAGAATAGAACCCGGAAGTTAAGCGTGCTCAGGCTGAAGTAGTGAGAGGATGGGTGACCGTCCGGGAAGTTAGTTGATTTGGAATGATGAGGGGTGATTAGAGATTAGAGGATAAATTGAGCAGTGATGAGGGGTGGTGATTAGAGATTAGAGGTTAAAATAATTCAGAAATTTGAAAATAAAAAATAAATAAAAAAATTCGCAAAAAAACCAGGTTTAGGGGGGCTAAAACCCTAAACCTGCGGAGGAGGCCTTTAGTCCCGGTTAGCCACGAGAACCGGGACTAAAGGTCCTCCGCCCCGACGGACTCCTGGCGCCCACGTGGACGGGCCTTTAGTCGCGGTTCGTAAGAGGCGCGACTAAAGGGGGGGGGCTTTAGTCGCGCATATTTAGTCCCGGTTGCACAGCCGGGATTAATGACCTTTGCGAACCGGGACTAAAGGCCTATTCTCTACCAGTGATTGTATATGACTAAGAAACAAGTTTGTGCATGTTGTGCCAATTACTGTTCTATACTGTTCAATATATTTCCATCCTTGCTACCAATAAACAACAAGGCTCGACAGTAGCTCCCTCGGTGTTATGCTTCAATTCAATTATTAACTGTGATCTGCCATGTGGTTGTATTTGTATGCATGCTAGATCATCCTCCTCACATGATTATAGTGGTGCACTAAACACGAGCAATCTTAGGTTTATATATCTACTCTAATTTAGATAGAACAAGTGTCAAATTATATATCACAATGGTATTTTATGCATGTATTATTCACCCTCATTTGTGAACTTATTCATGTCACAGAACTTACCAACTATCGTGCACGTGGTTTTTAAACAATAACATTAATTATACTACTATTGCGCATACAGTTTAATGTTGTGTCATTTGATTATCTCTATCTTAATTATTGCCCTTGCTTGGTCGAACAGAAAAGTCATGTGACGAGGAAAGAGATCGATGTTCTTGGACAACATATATTTGCGACAAGTGCTACATCAAGGAACAATATGATTGTGATCTATTTGCAACCCATTTATAGGTAGTAGTAGAAACTATCCTAGAGGGAGGAACTGTGTCCAAAACAAGACTTCGTGCCGGTTTCTTACTGGGGCGAATGAATAACAAAAGTTCGTTCCAATCTATACTGCATCGACCAAGGATGCTAACTAGAGATGGTTGTTAATGTTTCTTCTTCGCTTTGAGATGTTTGTTTCGAAGCAAGATCTCTAACGGATAAATTTTCTTGGATCATGTCGTGTGGTGTTCCCTTGTTATGGTGTGCTGATTTGTTATGTTAACTAAGCTAGATCCCGTAGGTTTATTTGTTTCGTACTATTTTCAGCTAGTACATAAGTGGTCTGTACGCAAGTTTCTTCAGGCCAGAAATGTGCCTTGTTCACATTGTGACATGGTCCGAGTCGTAGGGTAGATTTGGTCTTCATAGCGTTTATCTGTTTCGGTGCGATGCTTTGGCCATGATTACACTGTGGAAGATCCATGCTCCTTCAACTTTTAAAGCTACTAGGTTTGTCAGGCAGAGTACAATATATACTGGGGAAATTTTTGTTTGGAAAGAAGAATGGTTCTGTCTGTAATACAGAACCTTTTTTCCTATTAGGTCTGTTTGGTGTGTTCTTCGCTTGCTAGCTGCCAAAGAGCGGAGTCGTGTGTGAAGAGGTGAAGAGACTGCAGCCATGGTTTTGTTTACCTGCAGGGAACGATGCCAAATAACTGGACTCTGCATAACAGCAGCGGCCATTCCCCGCAAAAAAGGAAAAAATCATCGGCCATTATCTTACTGCTAGTGTGAGCGGCTTTCTTGTTATTTTTCCTCTTTAAAAGTGCGGCTTTCTGGTGGAGTACATGAAGATCATGATGCAAGTTTTGTAATCAACAGCAAACCAGACCTAGGTTGCTTTTTTTTTTACGTGCAGAGTGGCTAGTGTCAGAACTAACGCTCGAGCCCACGAGGGAGACAATGGTGTTTTTGTGCCGCGTTCAACCTCGCAGCTTTTCTGCCTTCTATTCCTTCTCTTATTCAGCGATTACAACAACTAACTGAAAAACGAGAAAGCAGGCACGTCCGGGTCGTGAGCACCGCCATCCCAGCGCTCCCCGCACGTCGCCCGTAATGCGGCGGTGATCATCTAGCTCGTGCCATACCAAGATCAGGTCAGGGCCGTGGATTCAGCTAACAAACTACGCCCGAGTCGCAGCTCGGCTTATTTCTAAAGAAAACATGCTACTATCGAAACTGATATAAAGAAAGCAAACACCTAAGTCTGACGAAACTGAAACTTGCTTCACCAGCTGTTAACTGACATTCTCACCCTTAATCACCTGCTGATGTCGATCATGCCCAGTTTCTCGCGCAACTCTTGGAACTTCGCCCGTGGCAAAGCCTTGGTCATGATGTCAGCTAGTTGCTCGCCGGTGTGGACGTAATCGACGGTGATCCTTCCCTCCTGCACACACTCGCGGATGAAGTGAAACCGCGTCTCGATGTGCTTGGTTCTGTCATGGAAGACGGGATTCTTGCAGAGCTGAATTGCAGACTTCTTGTCGATGAGTAGCGGAGTCCCACTGCCCGGATCTACCAGCAGATCGCCAAGCATCTGCCGGAGCCAGACACCCGTGCACGCAGCTGTGGTCGCCGCGATGTACTCAGCTTCACACGAGGAAAGGGTGATCACTTTCTGCTTCTGGGACTGCCAGCTGATCGCACTCCCCCCGAAGACGAACACCGTGCCGGAGGTGCTTTTCCTGTGATAAATATCGCCGGCTATATCCGCGTCGCTGTAACCAACTAGCTGCGGCTCCGGCTCTCCCTCTTGTATCTGCACTCGTAGTTCAGGGTGCCTGCAACATACCTCAGCAGGTGTTTGACTGCCGCCCAGTGCTCTATCGTGGACACCTCCATGAACTAGCTGACGAACTCAAACGCGAATGAGATGTCCGGCCTTGTGTGCACTAGATAGCGGAGGCTGCCGACCAAGCTGCGGTAGAGCTTCCTGTCCACTGGCGGGCTTGTGCTGTCCTTGCTCAGCTTCAAACATGGCTCCATCGGGATGTGCACTGGGTTGCACCCAGTCGGCCCGGCCTTGTCCACGATCTTGGCTGTGTAGCTCGCCTACTTGAGGGTGATCGCCTCTGTCCCCTGGTGCACATCGATGCCAAGGTAGTAACTTGGCAACCCGAGATCACTCATGGAGAAGACAGACTGGATTTGCTTCTTGAACCAAGCGATGGCCTCCGTGCTCGAGCCGGTGACGACGAGATCGTCGACGTACACCCCCAGTAGCAGTCGTTCGCCGACGTCGCACCGCATGTACACGACGTGCTCCGATGGGCTCCTCTGGAATCCTAGCGACACCAGCGTGTCGTCCAGCTTGATGTTCCAAGCGCGCGGCGCCTGACAGAGCGCGTGCAGAGCTTTGGACAGGCGGAACACTTTCTCCTCCTCGCAGGCGCAGTCAAAGCCGGGCGGCTGCACGACATACACCTCCTCCTGTATCTCTCCATTGAGGAAAGCGGATTTGACGTCGAGATGATGTACCTGCCACCCAGCCATACTTCTTCTTATATTAGCACAATACCATCATCAACTTTCTTTACCCCTATTTCAAGGAATAGGGCAAAGGCTAAATTCCAATCCTTCAATAATGTTAGAACTACTTCTTGAGATGAGCTTGTCACAATGATGTCATAATATAAATAAGAACAAATAGAGTCACTCTAGACTTGTTGGATATAAAGAGTGAAGTGTTAGCCTTGGAAGGAATGAAACCTAGTTGTTGCGGCTTTGAACTTAGTCTAGAGTACCATGCTCTTGGAGCTTGTTTAATCCCACAAAGAGCCTTGTCCAGTTTGCACACATGAAAGGGAAAGTGTTTGTTTTCATAACCTAGTGGTTGCCTCGTATAGATCTCTTCTGCTAGAACACCACGATGGAACGTGTTCTGCACATCTAGTGTCTCAAGCTCCACCCCTTGGATATAACAATAGATAAAACAGGTCTAATACTAGCAGCTTTAACAACTGGACTAAATGTATCCTCATAGTATATATCTAACTGACCGATATAGATCTATTGTTGTATCCAGCAGCTTTAACAAATACTTGCATCCACTGCGAACAAGGGGTTGTCAATCCCTCGGTGGTTAATTGCAAGGATCAAATCTCGTCGTGACACACATATAGCACAAAAAAAATAAAGTATATAAAATTGCAGAAAGGTATTTTTGGGTTTTAATATATGATAAAAGTAGACCCGGGGGTCATAGTTTTCACTAGAGGCTTCTCTCTTGAAAATAGCATACGGTGGGTAAACAAATTACTGTTGGTCAATTGATAGAAAAGCGAATAATCATGACGATTGCTACTTGTGAACAGCGTTGGGATTTCCCCGAAGAGGAGATGATGATGCAGTACAATAGAAATAAGTATTTTCCTCAATTAAGAACCAAGGTTACCAATCCTCCTGCACACAAACAACAATCCTTGCAACCAAACGTGCAAAGTGGTTGTCAATCCCTCGACGGTTATGAGCAAGATTAAATAGTATAGTTTTTGATAGATAGATTGGACAAAAATTCAAAATAAAATAAATAAAGTAAAAACACAGGTAGGTAATATTATGATTTTATATATGATAAAAGATAGAGCCGAGGGCCATAGTTTTCACTAGAGGCTTCTCTCGAGAAAATAGCATACGGTGGGTAAACAAATTACTATTGGGCAATTGACAGAAAGGCAAATAATTAGATAGGCATCATGTCCTAGACAAGAAGACCAAAACGATTCTGCATCTAATACTATTACTCCTCACACTGACTATTATCCAGCATGCATCTAGAGTATTAAGTTCATAAAGAACAGAGTAACGCCTTAAGAAAGATGACATGATGTAGACAAGATAAACTCATGTATGAATAAACCCCATCTTTTTACCCTTAATAGCAATGATACATACGTTTCATGTCCCCTTCTGTCACTGGGATTGAGCATCGCAAGATCAAACCCATTACAAAGCACATGTCCCCATTGCAAGATAAATCAATCTAGTAGGCCAAACCAAACTAATAGATCAGAGAAGAAATCCAAAGCTATAATAATCATGCATAAAAGATTTTAGAGAAAAAATAAATAATATTCTTGGATAGATCTGATCATAAACTCACAATTTATCAGGTACAACAAACACACCGCAAAAAAATGCATGGGATAGAACTCCAAGAACATCAAGGAGAACATTGTATTGAAGAACAAATTGAGAGAAGAAGCCATCTAGCTACTAACTATGGACCCGTAGGTCTGTGGTAAACTACTCACGCATCATCGAAAGGGCAAGAAGGTTGATGTAGAGCCCCTCCATGATTGATTCCCCCTCCGGTGGAGTACCGAAAAAGGTCCCCATATGGGATCTCGCGAGAGTAGAGCCTTGTGGCGGCGGAAAAGTATTTCGTGGACTCCTCTGCTGGTTTCACGATTTTAAAGAGTTTATAAAGGTGGAGTTAGGTAAAACGGAGCCACATGGGCCCCACAAGGCACCAGGGTGCACGCTGTTGGAAATATGCCCTAGAGGCAATAATAAAATGTTTATTATCATATTTCCTGTTCATGATAAATGCTTATTATTCATGCTAGAATTGTATTGATCGGAAACTTAAGTATATGTGTGAATACATAAACTAAGCCATGTCCCTACTAAGCCTCTACTAGACTAGCTCGTTGATCAAAGATGGTTATGGTTTCCTAACCATAGACATGAGTTGTCATTAGGAGAATGATGCGATGGACAAACCCAACCGTAAGCTTAGCATCAAATGTTTAGTTATTTGCTATAGCATTCTTCATGTCAAGGATCTGTTCCTTCGACCACGATATCATGCTACTCCCGGATACTAGAGGAATGCCTTGTGTGCTATCAAACATCACTTCATAACTGGCTGATCATAACGGTGCTCTACAGGTAGCTCTGATGGTGTCTGTTGGGTTGGATGGATCGAGATTGGGATTTGTCGCTCCGTGTGATGGAGAGATATCTCTGGGCCCTTTCGGTAATACAACATCATAAGAATCTTAATATGACTAATGAGTTTAGTCACAAGATCTTGTATTAATGAACAAGGGAAGAGACTTGTCGGTAATGAGATTGAACTAGATATGGAGATACCGATGATCGAATCTCGGACAACTAACATATCACCTGACAAAGGGAATTGCATACAGGATTGACTGAATGCTTGACATCATGGTTCAAACGATAAAGATCTTTATTGAATATGTAGGAACCAATATGGGCATCTAGGTTTTGCTTTTGGTTATTGACCGGAGAGGAGTCCCGGTCATGTCTGCATGTTCCCGAACTCGTAGGGTCGCACGCTTAACGTTCAATAGCGCTAGGGTAGTATCGAGGTATTAATAGTGGAAAATACGAAGGTTGTTTGGAGTCCCAAATGGGGCCCAGGACGTCATGAGGAGCTCCGAAATGGTCTGGAGGTAAAGATTTATATATGGAAAGTTGTTGTCGGGGTTCCGGGAAAAAGTCCAGTTTTTTCAGTATTGTACCGGGAAGCCACCGGAAGGTTCAGGAGGGTTCCGGAGGGGTCCGGATGTCCTCGGAGGGTTCCACCACGTCCCGTACAGTAGCATGGCCTGTAGGGGGGCGCCCTGGCCTTAATGGGCCAGGGGAACCAGCCCCTACAAGGCCCATGCGCATGGGGGAGGGGAAACCCTAAGGGGCATGGCCTCCACTTGGCTTGGAGGGCACTCCTCCCCACTTGGCCACTGCCCTCTGCCTTGGGAGGGGGGCTAGTGATGGAAATATGCCCTAGAGGCAATAATAAAGTTGTTATTATTATATTTCCTTATTCATGATAAAGGTTTATTATTCATGCTAGAATTGTATTGACCGAAAACTTAAATACATGTGTGAATACATAAACAAATACCGTGTCCCTAATGAGCCTCTACTAGACTAGCTCGGTGATCAAAGATGGTTAAGGTTTCCTAACCATAGACATGAGTTGTCATTTGATAACGGGATCACATCATTAGGAGAATGGTGCGGTGGACAAGACCCATCCGTTAGCTTAGCACATGATCGTTTAGTTTATTGCTACTTCTTTCTTAGTGTCAAATACATATTCCTTCAACCATGAGATCAAGCAACTCTTGGATACCGGAGGAATACCTTGTGTGCTATCAAACGTCACAACATAACTGGGTGATCATAAAGATGCTCTACAGGTATCTCCGAAGGTGTCTGTTGAGTTGGCATGGATTGAGATTGGGATTTGTCACTACGTGCATCGGAGAGGTATCTCCGGGCCCTCTCGGTAATACAGATCACAAGAAGCTTGCAAGCAAAGTGACTAAGGAGTTAGTTACAAGATGATGTATTGCGGAACGAGTAAAGAGACTTGCTGGTAACGATATTGAACTAGGTATGGAGATACTGACGATTGAATCTCAGGAAAGTAACATACCGACAGACAAAGGGAATTATGTATGTTGTCATAAAGGTTCAACTAATAAAGATCTTCATAGAATATGTAGGAACCAATATGGGAATCCAGGTCCCGCTATTGGTTATTGACTGGAGAAGCGTCTCAGTCATGTCTACATCATTCTCGAACCTGTAGGGTCCGCACGCTTAACGTTCGTTGACGATATAGTATTATATGAGTTATGTGAGTTGGTGACCGAATGTTGTTCGGTGTCCCGAATGAGATCACGAACATGACTAGGAGCTCCGGAATGGTGCAGAGGTAAAGATTGATATATAGGATGATGTAATTTGTGAAGGAAATATGCCCTAGAGGCAATAATAAAGTATTATATATTTCCTTATATCATGATAAATGTTTATTATTCATGCTAGAATTGTATTAACCAGAAACATAATACATGTGTGAATACATAGACAAACAGAGTGTCACTAGTATGCCTCTACTTAGTACCTCGTTAATCAAAGATGGTTATGTTTCCTAGCCATAGACATGAGTTGTCATTTGATTAACGGGATCACCTCATTAGGATAATGACGTGATTGACATGACCCATTACGTTAGCTTAGCACCCGATCGTTTAGTATGTTGCTATTGCTTTCTTCATGACTTATACATGTTCCTATGATTATGAGATTATGCAACTCCCGTTTACCGGAGGAACACTTTGTGTGCTACCAAACGTCACAACTTAAATGGGTGATTATAAAGGTGCTCTACAGGTGTCTCCAAAGGTACTTGTTGGGTTGGCGTATTTCGAGATTAGGATTTGTCACTCCGATTGTCGGAGAGGTATCTCTGGGCCCACTCGGTAATGCACATCACTATAATCCTTGCAAGCATTGTGACTAATGAGTTAGTTGCGGGATGATGTATTACGGAACGAGTAAAGAGACTTGCCGGTAACGAGATTGAACTAGTTATCGAGATACCGACGATCGAATCTCGGGCAAGTAACATACCGATGACAAAGGGAAGAACGTTTGTTGTTATGCGGTCTGACCGATAAAGATCTTCGTAGAATATGTGGGAGCCAATATGGGCATCCAAGTCCCGCTATTGGTTATTGACCGGAGAGGTGTCTCGGTCATGTCTACATAATTCTCGAACCCGAAGGGTCCGCACGCTTAACGTTACGATGACAGTTTTATTGAGTTTTGATGTACCGAAGGAGTTCGGAGTCCCGGATGAGATCGGGGACATGACGAGGAGTCTCGAAATGGCCGAGACGGAAAGATCGATATATTGGACGACTATATTCGGACTTCGGAAAGGTTCCGAGTGATTCGGGTATTTTTTGGAGTACCGGAGAGTTACGGGAATACGTATTGGGCCTTATTGGGCCATACGGGAAAGAAGGAAAAGGGCCTCAAGGGTGGCCGCACCCCTCCCCTTGGTCTGGTCCGAATTAGACTAGGGAAGGGGGGCGCCCCCTTCCTTCTTTCTCTTTTTCCCTTCCTCTTTTCCTATTCCATATGGGAGGTCGAATCCTACTAGGACTAGGGAGTCCTAGTAGGACTCCACACTTGGTGCGCCCCCTCCTAGGGCCGGCCTCCTCCTCCCTTGCTCCTTTATATACGGGGGCAGGGGGGCACCCTAGACACAACAATTGATCCTTGAGATCTCTTAGCCGTGTGCGGTGCCCCCCTCCACCATATTACACCTCGATAATACCGTTGCAGAGCTTAGGCGAAGCCCTGCGTCGGTGGAACATCATCATCGTCACCACGCTGTCGTGCTGATGAAACTCTCCCTCAACACTCGGCTGGATCGGAGTTCGAGGGACGTCATCGAGCTGAACGTGTGTAGAACTCGGAGGTGCCGTGCGTTCGGTACTTGATCGGTCGGATCGTGAAGACGTACGACTACATCAACCGCGTTGTGATAACGCTTCCGCTATCGGTCTACGAGGGTACGTGGACAACACTCTCCCCTCTTGTTGCTATGCATCACCATGATCTTGCGTGTGCGTAGGAATTTTTTTGAAATTACTACGTCCCCCAACAGTGGTATCAGAGCCAGGTTTTATGCGTTGATGCTATGCACGAGTAGAACACAAGTGAGTTGTGGGCGATATAAGTCATACTGCTTACCAGCATGTCATACTTTGGTTCAGCGGTATTGTGAGATGAAGCGGCCCGGACCGACATTACGCGTACGCTTACGCGAGACTGGTTTCACCGTTCGGAGCACTCGTTGCTTAAAGGTGACTCGCGGGTGTCTGTCTCTCTCACTTTAGTTGAACCGAGTGTGGCTACGCCCGGTCCTTGCGAAGGTTAAAACAACACCAACTTGACAAACTATCGTTGTGGTTTTAATGCGTAGGTAAGAACGGTTCTTGCTAAGCCCATAGCAGCCACGTAAAACTTGCAACAACAAAATAGAGGACGGCTAACTTGTTTTTGTAGGGCATGTTGTGATGTGATATGGTCAAGACATGATGTGATATAATTTGTTGTATGAGATGATCATGTTTTGTAACCGAGTTATCGGCAACTGGCAGGAGCCATATGGTTGTCGCTTTATTGTATGAGATGCAATCGCCATGTAATAGTTTTACTTTATCACTAAGCAGTAGCGATAGTCGTAAAAGCAATAAGTTGGCGAGACGACAACGATACTACGATGGAGATCAAGGTGTCAAGTCGGTGACGATGGTGATCATGACGGTGCTTCGGAGATGGAGATCACGAGCACGGTACTTCGGAGATGGAGATCACAAGCACAAGATGATGATGGCCATATCATATCACTTATATTGATTGCATCTGATGTTAATCCTTTATGCATCTTATCTTGCTTTGATTGACGGTAGCATTATAAGATGATCTCTCACTAAAATTTCAAGACAAAAGTGTTCTTCCTGAGTATGCACCGTTGCGAAAGTTCTTCGTGCTGAGACACCACGTGTTAATCGGGTGTGATAGGCTCTACGTTCAAATACAATGGGTGCAAAACAGTTGCACACGCGGAATACTCAGGTTAAACTTGACGAGCCTAGCATATAACAGATATGGCCTCGGAACACAGAGACCGAAAGGTCGAGCGTGAATCATATAGTAGATATGATCAACATAGTGATGTTCACCATTGAAACTACTCCATCTCACGTGATGATCGGACATGGTTTAGTTGATATGGATCACGTGATCACTTAGAGGATTAGAGGGATGTCTATCTAAGTGGGAGTTCTTAAGTAATATGATTAATTGAACTTAAATTTATCATGAACTTAGTCCTGATAGTATTTTGCAAATTATGTTGTAGATCAATAGCTCGCGTTGTTGCTTCCCTGTGTTTATTTTTGATATGTTCCTAGAGAAAAATTATGTTGAAAGATGTTAGTAGCAAAGATGCGGATTGCATCCGTGATCTGAGGATTATCCTCATTGCTGCACAGAAAAATTATGTCCTTGATACACCGCTAGGTGACAGACCTATTGCAGGAGCAAATGCAGACGTTATGAACGTTTGGCTAGCTCAATATGATGACTACTTGATAGTTTAGTGCACCATGCTTAACGGCTTAGAATCGGGACTTCAAAGACGCTTTGAACGTCATGGACCATATGAGATGTTCCAGGAGTTGAAGTTAATATTTCAAGCAAATACCCGAGTTTAGAGATATGAAGTCTCCAACAAGTTCTATAGCTAAAAGATGGAGGAGAATCGCTCAACTAGTGAGCATGTGCTCAGATTGTCTGGGTACTACAATCACTCGAATCAAGTGGGAGTTAATCTTCCGGATAAAATAGTGATTGACAGAATTCTCTAGTCACCATCACCAAGTTAGTAGAACTTCGTGATGAACTATAATATGCAAGGGATGACGAAAGTAATTCCCGAGCTCTTCGTGATGCTGAAATCGACGAAGGTAGAAATCAAGAAAAACATCAAGTGTTGATGGTTGACGAGACCACTTCAAGTGTTGATGGTTGACGAGACCACTAGTTTCAAGAAAAGGGCAAAAGGAAGAAGGGGAACTTCAAAAAGAACGGCAAGCAAGTTGCTACTCAAGTGAAGAAGCCCAAGTCTGTACCTAAGCCTGAGACTAAGTGCTTCTACTGCAAAGGAACTGGTCACTGGAGGCGGAAATGCCCCAAGTATTTGGTGGATAAGAAGGATGGCAAAGTGAACAAAGGTATATTTGATATACAGATTATCGACGTGTACTTTACTAATGTTTATAGCAACCCCTCGGTAATTGATACTGGTTCAGTTGCTAAGAGTAGTAACTCGAAACGGGAGTTGCAGAATAAACAGAGACTAGTAAAAGGCGAGGTGACGATGTGTGTTGGAAGTAGTTCCAAGGTTGATATGATCATCATCGCACACTCCCTGTACTTTCGGGATTAGTGTTGAAACTAAATAAGTGTTATTTGGTGTTTGCGTTGAGCATGAATATGATTTGATCATGTTTATTGCAATACGGTTATTCATTTAAATTAGAAAACAACTGTTGTTCTGTTTACATGAATAAAACCTTCTATGGTCATACACACCAACGAAAATGGTTTGTTGGATCTCGATCGTAGTGATACACATATTCATAATATTGAAGCCAAAAGATGCAAAGTTAATAATGATAGTGCAACTTATTTGTGGCACTGCCGTTTAGGTCATATTGGTGTTAAGCGCATGAAGAAACTCCATACTGATGGGATTTTGGAATCACTTGATTATGAATCACTTGATGCTTGCGAACCATGCCTCATGGGCAAGATGACTAAAACGCTGTTCTCCGGAACTATGGAGAGAGCAAACAGATTTGTTGGAAATCATACATACAGATGTATGTGGTCCAATGAATATTGAGGCTCGTAGCAGGTATCATTATTTTCTGACCTTCACAGATGATTTAAGCAGATATGGGTATATCTACTTGATGAAACACAAGTCTGAAACATTTGAAAAGTTCAAAGAATTTCAGAGTGAAGTGGAGAATCATCGTAACAAGAAAATAAAAGTTTCTACGATATGATTGCAGAGGTAAAATATTTGAGTTACGAGTTTGGCCTTCAGTTAAAACAATGTGAAATAGTTTCACTACTCACGCCACCTGGAACACCACGGTGTAATGGTGTGTCCGAACGTCGTAATCGTGCTTTATTAGATATGGTGCGATATATGATGTATCTTACCGATCTACCACTATCGTTTTGGGGTTATGCATTAGAGACAGCTGCATTCACGTTAAATAGGGCACCATCAAAATCCGTTGAGACGATGCCTTATGAACTGAGGTTTGGCAAGAAACCAAAGTTGTCATTTCTTAGAGTTTGGGGTTGCGATGCTTATGTGAAAAAGTTTCATCCTGATAAGCTCAAACCCAAATCAGAGAAATGTGTCTTCATAGGATACCCAAAGGAGACAGTTAGGTACACCTTCTATCACAGATCCGAAGGCAAGACATTCGTTGCTTAGTATGGATCCTTTCTAGAGAAGGAGTTTCTCTCGAAAGAAGTGAGTGGGAGGAAAGTAGAACTTGATGAGGTAATTGTACCTGCTCCCTTATTGGAAAGTAGTTCATCATAGAAACCAGTTTCTGTGACGCCTATACCAATTAGTGAGGAAGTTAATGATGATGATCATGTAACTTCAGATCAAGTTACTACCAAACAACGTACGTAGACTAGAGTGAGATCCACACCAGAGTGACACGGTAATCCTGTTCTGGAGGTCATGTTATTTGACCATGACGAACCCACGAGCTATGAGGAAGCGATGATGAGCCCAAATTCCGCAAAATGGCTTGAGGCCGTGAAATCTGAGATGAGATCCATGTATGAGAACAAAGTATGGACTTTGATTGACTTGCCCAATGATAGGCGAGCCATTGAGATTAAATGGATTTTCAAGAGGAAGACGGACGCTGATAGTAGTGTTACTATCTACAAAGCTAGAATTGTCGGAAAAAGGTTTTTTGACAAAGTTCAAGGTGTTGACTACGATGAGAGTTTCTCATTCGTATCTATGCTTAAGTCTGTCCAAATCATGTTAGCAATTGCCGCATTTTATGAAATCTGGTAAATGGATAAACAAAACTGCATTCCTTAATGGATTTATTAAAGAAGAGTTGTATATGATGCAACCAGAAGGTTTTGTCAATCGTAAAAGTGCTAACAAAATATGCAAGCTCCAGCGATCCATCTGTGGACTGGTGCAAGCATCTCGGAGTTGGAATATACGCTTTGATAAGTTGATCAAAGGATATAGTTTTATACAGACTTGCGATGAAGCCTGTATTTACAAGAAAGTGAGTGGGAGCACTACAGCATTTCTGATAAGTATATGTGAATGACATATTGTTGATTGGAAATAATGTAGAATTATTCTGCAAAGCATAAAGGAGTATTTGAAAGGAGTTTTTTCAAAGAAAGACCTCGGTGAAGCTGCTTACATATTGAGCATCAAGATCTATAGAGATAGATCAAGACGCTTGATAAGTTTTTTCAATGAGTACATACCTTAACAAGAATTTGAAGTAGTTCAAAATAGAACAGTCAAAGAAAGAGTTCTTGCCTGAGTTACAAGGTGTGAAATTGAGTAAGACTCAAAGCCCGACCACGGCAGAAGATAGAAAGAGAATGAAAGTCATTCCCTATGCCTTGGCCGTAGGTTCTATAAAGTATGCCATGCTGTGTACCAGATCTATTGTATACCCTACACTGATTTTGGCAAGGGAGTACAATAGTGATCTAGGAGTAGATCACTGGGCAGCGGTCAAAATTATCCTTAGTGCAATAAGGATATGTTTCTCGATTATGGAAGTGATAAAAGGTTCGTCGTAAAGGGTTACGTCGATGCAAGTTTTGACACTAAATCTAGATGACTCTAAGTCTTGGTCTAGATACATATTGAAAGTTGGAGCAATTAGCTAGAGTAGCTCCGTGCAGAGCATTGTAGACATAGAAATTTGCAAAATACTTACGGATCTGAATGTGACAGACCCGTTGACTAAAATTATCTCATAATCAAAACATGATCACACCTTAGTAATCTTTGGCTGTTAATCACATAGTGATGTGAACTAGATTATTGACTCTAGTAAACCCTTTGAGTGTTGGTCACATAGAGATGTGAACTATGGGTGTTAATCACATGGTGATGTGAATTATTGATGTTAAATCACATGGCGATGTGAACTAGATTATTGACTCTAGTGCAAGTGGGAGACTGAAGAAATATGCCCTAGAGGCAATAATAAAGTATTATATATTTCCTTATATCATGATAAATGTTTATTATTCATGCTAGAATTGTATTAACCGGAAACATAATACATGTGTGAATATATAGACAAACAGAGTGTCACTAGTATGCCTCTACTTGACTACCTCGTTAATCAAAGATGGTTATGTTTCCTAGCCATAGACATGAGTTGTCATTTGATTAACGGGATCACCTCATTAGGAGAATGACGTGATTGACATGACCCATTACGTTAGCTTAGCACCCGATCGTTTAGTATGTTGCTATTACTTTCTTCATGACTTATACATGTTCCTATGACTATGAGATTATGCAACTCCCGTTTACCGGAGGAACACTTTGTGTGCTACCAAACGTTACAACGTAAATGGGTGATTATAAAGGTGCTCTACAGGTGTCTCCAAAGGTAATTATTGGGTTGGCGTATTTCGAGATTAGGATTTGTCACTCCGATTGTCGGAGAGGTATCTCTGGGCCCACTCGGTAATGCACATCACTATAAGCCTTGCAAGCATTGTGACTAATGAGTTAGTTGCGGGATGATGTATTACGGAATGAGTAAAGAGACTTGCCGGTAACGATATTGAACTAGGTATCGAGATACCGACGATCGAATCTCGGGCAAGTAACATACCGATGACAAAGCGAAGAACGTTTGTTGTTATGCGGTCTGACCGATAAAGATCTTCGTAGAATATGTGGGAGCCAATATGGGCATCCAGGTCCTGCTATTGGTTATTGACCGGAGAGGTGTCTCGGTCATGTCTACATAATTCTCGAACCCGAAGGGTCCGCACGCTTAACGTTACGATGACAGTTTTATTGAGTTTTGATGTACCGAAGGAGTTCGGAGTCCCGGATGAGATCGGGGACATGACGAGGAGTCTCGAAATGGCCGAGACGGAAAGATCGATATATTGGATGACTATATTCGGACTTCGGAAAGGTTCCGAGTGATTCGGGTATTTTTCGGAGTACCGGAGAGTTACGGGAATACTTATTGGGCCTTATTGGGCCATACGGGAAAGAAGGAAAAGGGCCTCAAGGGTGGCCGCACCCCTCCCCTTGGTTTGGTCCGAATTAGACTAGGGAAGGGGGGCGCCCCCTTCCTTCCTTCTCTTTTTCCCTTCCTCTTTTCCTATTCCATATGGGAGGTGGAATCCTACTAGGACTAGGGAGTCCTAGTAGGACTCCATACTTGTGCGCCCCCTCCTAGGGCCGGCCTCCTCCTCCCTTGCTCGTTTATATACGGGGGCAGGGGGGCACCCCAGACACAACAATTGATCCTTGAGATCTCTTAGCCGTGTGCGGTGCCCCCCTCCACCATATTACACCTCGATAATACCGTTGCGGAGCTTAGGCGAAGCCCTGCGTCGGTGGAACATCATCATCGTCACCACGCTGTCGTGCTGACGAAACTCTCCCTCAACACTCGGCTGGATCAGAGTTCGAGGGACGTCATCGAGCTGAACGTGTGTAGAACTCGGAGGTGCCATGCGTTCGGTACTTGATCGGTCGGATCGTGAAGACGTACGACTACATCAACCGCGTTGTGATAACGCTTCCGCTATCGGTCTACGAGGGTACGTGGACAACACTCTCCCCTCTCATTGCTATGCATCACCATGATCTTGCGTGTGCGTAGGAATTTTTTTGAAATTACTACGTTCCCCAACAATTTGGTCACCGGAAAGGTTTCGGAATATAGCGTGTAATCAGCGGATCACCGGAAGGGGTTCCGAGAGACCTACGGGAAGTATATATGTGCCTAATGGGCGAAGGGGTGGAACACACCAGCCCACAAGGGGCTGGCGCGCCCTCTCCCTGGCCGCTGGCCCTATAGAGAAGGAAAGGGGGGCGCCTAAGGCAAGGGAGCCGCCAGCCCACCTCCTGCCTTCTCCTCCACCGCCATAGGAAGAAAAGGGGTGGCGCCTAGGGTAGGCGCCCTAGGGCTGGCGGCCGGCCCCCTTGGGGCACCCTAGGCTGCCTTCCGTCCTCCCCGCCCCCCACACACACATATGACTATACGAGGAGGGAGAGGGGCAACCACACACCACGATCCCCAAGCCGTGTGCGGCGCCCCTCTCCCTCTAGTTCATCCTCGGTCATAATTTTCGTAGTGCTCGGCGAAGCCTTGCGGATATAGTTGCACCACCAACATCACCAGGCCGTCATGCTGTCGGAACTCATCTACAACCTCGCCCAACTTGCTAGATCAAGAAGGCAAGGATGTCATCGAGCTGAACGTGTGCTGAACGCGGAAGTGCCTGATGTCTACTACGCAACTTTATTCTGGTAGACATGTGTTGGGCCTCCAAGCGCTGAATTTTGTAGGACAGTAGCAATTTTCCCTCAAGTGGATGGCCTAAGGTTTATCAATCCATCGGAGGCATTGGATGAAATGGTCTCTCTCAAACAACCCTGCAACCAAATAATAAAAAGTCTCTTGTGTCCCCAACACACCCAGTACAATGGCAAATTGTATAGGTGCACTAGTTCGGCGAAGAGATGGTGATAAAAGTGTAATATGGATGGTAGAAATATATTTTTATAATCTAAATAAATAAAAATAGCAACTAGCAAATAGTAAACGGGCACAAAAACGGTATTGCAATCACTACAGGAATCAACTACTTTGCCGTCTGCCATGGCAGACGGCAAAGGCAAGGATGGCGGACGGCAAAGGCCTTTGCCATCTGCCGCGAACGGCAAAAGGCTCCGGCAAAGTAGGCTACGGTAAATAGCTTCTTTGCCGTCTGCTTTCTGAAGCGGACGACAAAGAGGCCTTTGCCATCAGCGGCTGACGGCAAAGAAAGCCGACGGCAATAAATGTGCTGTTAGTCTGTTAGGCGGCTAACGGCAGCCTTTGCCGTCCGCCGCTGACGGTAAAGAGCATCCGGCCTTTGCCGTCCGCCGAATGACGTCAGCTGGACGTCACTGTGGGACAAGCCTTTGCCGTCTGCCACTGTAGGCAAAGCCTTTGCCGTCCGCCGCTGTAGGCAAACTGACCAAATGGGTCAGCTCCCACGGAGCACAGGTGGCCGCCGCGTGGCTTCTTTGCCGTCCGCGGCACACGGCAAAGGCGCCTTTGCCATCAGCGGCTGACGACAAAGGTGCCTCTTTTTTTCTGTTTTTTTAAATCCAACAATTTTCACAGCAAATATATGACATATATATATTTTTACAGGGCTATTTAACAGCAAACATATGACATATCCAGCACATAAGTTTCATCATGCATACATATATAGTTCCATCCATTCATACATAGCAAGTTGCACATACACATTGTTCCATCCATACATATTACAATGCAAAGTTTCATCAAGATAGCAAGTTCCATCATAGCAAGCTCGAAGAATACTAGAGGAGAATGAAAGAAAAAACAAGCACTCCATCATAGCAAGCTAGCTCCCGTGAAATGAATGAAATCTGCAAAAAGGCAAATAAGAAAGTTAGAAAAAGGTGACTAGAAGAAGAAGTATATGCCATTTATGAGCTAACTTAGGTGAAATGGATCATTTATGAGCTAACTTAGTTGAAATGGATCGTTTATGAGCTAACCTAGGTGAAATAGATCGTTCATGAGCTAACTTAGGTATAATGCATCATTTTAGAGCTAACCTAGGTAAGATGGGTCATTTTGGAGCTAACCTAGGTGAAATGGATCGTTTGTGAGCTAAGTTAGGTGAAATGGATCGTTTATGAGCTAACCTAGGTGAAATAGATCGTTTATGAGCTAACTTTGGTAAAATGCATCATTTTAGAGCTAACCTAGGTGTGTTGGGTCATTTTGGAGCTAAACTAGGTAAAATGGATCGTTTGTGAGCTAACGTAGGTGAAATGGATCGTTTATGAGCTAATCTAGGTAAAATGGGTCATTTTAGAGCAACTTGGGTAAAATGCATCATTTTGGAGCTAACCTAGGTAAGATGGGTCATTTTGGAGCTAGCCTAGGTAAAATGGGTCATTTTAGAGCTAACATAGGTAAAATGGATCATTTTGGAGTTAGTCTAGGTAAAATTGGTCATTTTAGAGCTAACTTGGGTGATCATTTATGAGCTAACTATGGTATAAGGGTCATTTTAGAGCTAACTTAGGTAAAATGGATTGTTTATGAGCTAACTAAGCTAATTATGCCATTTTTGATATAAGTAAGCTAAGTACATGTCATTATTGAGCAAACCTAGTTAACTAAGCATACTAGAGCTAACTTAGGTCATTTTGGAGGAAACAAAGCTAAGTATAGATCGTTTTAGAGCTAACTTAGGTAAAATGGATGGCTTTGGAGGTCAGTAAGCTTATTAAGTCATTTTGGAGGAAAAGAAGCTAACTCTAGGTCATTGTGGTAAGCATATTGGAGGAAATAAGGCTAAGTCTAGGTCTTTATGCATTTGTTAAGCAAAACACTAGAAGAAACTTACCAGCGCCCACCATCTTTCAACACCTGCCATGACAAAGAGTAAACGAAATTAGTACAACATTAAAAAAATACCGACATGAATAATAATATGTATATCACTTAAGTGTATCATCATCAAGTACAACATAAAAAAATTGAATACCTGACACTACTAATAATCTCGATCACTATCATCAATAAATGCATAATCATCATCATCACTATAATCAATGACGGGCTCATAGGGTTCAGTGGCATCAACATGTGGAAGGCCACCTTGACGTAATCGGTCAAGCATTGACAGGTCATCCGCATCAGTAACCTCTTCTTGTTCCGGCTTTTCTTGTTCCTCCTCTGGATTGATGTCGGATTCATTGTCGCTGTCTACTTCAATGTTTTGGGGTGAAGTATAGCGGTTCTTGAAACGCTTTTTGGAAAGACGTGTCTCTTGGAACAATTCTCCTTCATATGTTTCTGGGTTAATGTGAGGTTCATAATTCTCTTCCTTTGGGGGAGATAGTCTAGCACGTAGCGGCACTTCATAAACGACATCCCAACCTTTCAGATTTGGATTAGTTTGGCAGGCCCATGGTAGATAGAATACTTGAGTCGCCTGTTGAGCCGTAATATAGACATCAGGAACATCTAAATGGGTGCTTTGTTTGATTTCAACTAGCCCTATATGTTCATGAGTCCTTCTAGTCTCCTTCGGCTGAAACCAATAACATTTGAAGAGTATGACATTCGGTGGGTTGTCACCATAGAATAGAAGTTCATTAATTGCTTCAACTCTCCCATAATACTCGGTACCTCCTTCGCCGATAGCAGATACACAACAATTTGTAGACTTTCGGTCGGCCATAGATAGCTCTTTGCCATAGGTACGAAAGTGACACCCGTTGATGTCGTATTTGTCAAATGAACGGACCTTATAGTCAAAACCATTAGCGACTTGTCTCAATTCGGCATCCATAGACTCTGAATTAGCCTACAAGTTTAATACGAAAGGATTGTTGCATTAGGCAGAAATTAGCGAATGAAATGAAATGGTCTAACAGAAATTACCGTTTGTTTGAACCAAGAGATGAAACCGGGATAGCCGCCTCCTTGCTTTGCGAGAAGCTCATACTCTTCGACGGAATCCTTTTGGATCACCGCTCCATACGAGAATATGGCGACGTATCGACTGTATGAAATATCCAGGAATAAGAGCAGTTCAAAGGAAATAGAAGTTGCGAAACAATGTACCTAGAACTTACTCGATGTACGGCCGCACTTCTGTCAGGTTGTTGAAGATATACAACGTAATGGTCCGCCATTCTTCGTTATCCAAAGATACTGGTTTCGAACCACTGGCTGGTGCGAGATTCCCTTTGAATAGGCTGAGGTTGGATCCACCCTTTTGAGGTTCGTCAGCATTCTACCGAGGCTTCGGATTATGCAAATGATGATTTTTGGCTTCGTAGTGTGCTGCCACGAAGTTTGCCGCCTCCTCAGTGATGAATGCATCAGCCATCGATGCTTCAATTCTACGTTTATTTTTACATTTTTTTCAAAGCGTCTTCTGCATCCTCTCAGTTGGGTAGCACCAACGATTTTGCACGGGCCCCCCCAATCTTGCCTCGGTCGGGAGATGCAAAATCAAATGCTGCATTGGATTAAAGAAGCCCGGTGGAAATATCTTCTGTAACTTGCAGATCAACTCCGGCGCCAACTCTTCCATTTCTTCTAGCACGCCAGGCGATAGTTCTTTCGCACAAAGAACACGGAAGAAATAGCTGAGTTCTGCCAGTACTAGCCATTCATCCTCAGGGATGAAGCCACGCAACATCACCGGCATTACCCGCTCAATCCATATGTGCCAATCACGACTCTTGAGACCAAATATATTCAATTTATCAAGACTCGCTCCCCTCTTTAGATTCGCTGCATACCCATCGGGGAACATCAACTGCATTTTCACCCACAAGATAATTTCCCTCATAGCTGGCCTTCCAAGATTGAACCATGCCTTTGGCTTCGTCCAGTTCTGCTTTCCTTTCGGTTCTTTCATGTTTTGTAGCGGCCTATCACATAGCGCCTCCAGATCGACTCTGGCCTTAGTATTATCCTTTGACTTCCCATCTATGCCGAACAATGTACCAAAAAGTGCCTCAGCGATATTCTTCTCAGTGTGCATCACGTCGATGTTGTGTGGGTAAAGGAGGTCTTTGAAGTAAGGCAAATCCCATAAGCATGTCTTGTGAGTCCAGGCGTGCTTAGAATTATACCCCTTGAAGTACCCTGGACGCTTTGGATCTGGTTCGAGAGCGTTTAACTGATCCAGGGTCTGTTGGCCTGTCAACACAGGTGGTGCAGAGTTTTTGACAACTCTACCTCTGATGAAGTTCTTCTTGTCTTTCCTGAACTTATGGCGAGGATCCAGGAACTGTCTATGCATGTCGAAGCAAGAAAACTTGCGACCAGCCTGAAGCCAACGAAACTCCAGAGCTCCCTTGCATGTGGGGCACGAGAACCTTGCATGCACACACCAGCCAACGAATAGCACTACTAGGAAAAGGCTAATTAGTGGCGCACCTGTTTTTGCCATTAATGGCGCACTACAGGTGCGCCACTATTATCATGCCATTAGTAACAAAATAGTGCGCCATTACTATCTGACTTAGTAATGGCGCACCACATAGAAGTGTGCCATTACTAACAAATTTTTTTCAGAAAATTTGCACCACATAGAAGTGCGCCATTACTAACAATTTTTTTTCAAAAAAAAAATTTCAATTTTTTTTCATAATCTCAGGTCACTATGGCTTAATCTTAGGTCAATATGCTTAGTCTCAAGTCAAATCACACTTCGTGGTCAAACTTCCCGAAACGTCACCCATCCTCACACTACTCCAGCCCAAGCACGCTTAACTTCACGGTTCTATCCAACCCCAGCACCAGCTCACTTCACAGGCACTTGTTGATATATCTATCGTATTAATCCTATTAAACCTTGTTGATGTCTAGGACTTTGTTCATGTTCATGAGTGTGATGAAATTTTGAAAAAATATTTCAAACTACCCGGTCATATTACGTATCATATTTTGAAAAAAATTTCCAATTTGTTTTTTAAACCAATTTTTTTTAGTTACTAGTGGCGCACCTAGCAAATTATTTTTTGTCATTTTCCCCCTCTAGATCTTAAAAGCCCTGTATCTTTCGTTCTGTTAGGTTTTTGGAGATTTTGAATATGTTGAACAAAGTTCCCCCGGTCCAATTCGTATGTAACTTTTCGAGTAGATGATTTTTCATATAAAAAACTTTTTAATCCGAGTTCGTATGCAAAAGTTATGCCCATTTTACTGAATTCTAGAGAGATTTTGCAAATAAAGTCGAAATTCATATTTGTAAACAACTAGATCACATATCACATGGGAAACTTATTTTCTTTTAATTTTTTGATATTTCCATCATTTCCTTTTTTTAACTGAAAAGGCGGTCCAGGGGGTGCATTTAGCACCAGGGTTACTAATGGCGCACCTGGTGTGTGGTGCGACATTAGTAGTTTTGAAAAAAATTTAAAAAAAATTGTTAGTAGTGGCGCACCATGGGACAGTGCACCATTACTAGTTTTAAAACTACTAATATGTCAATAATGGCGCACCACACACCAAGTGCGCCACACACCAGGTGCGCCATTAGTAATATGTCAATAATGGCGCACCTGTATCTGGTGCGCCACTGCTATAATATAGCAGTGGCGCACCAGATACAGGTGCGCCATTAATGTCCATATGAACTATAGCCCTTTTCCTAGTAGTGTAGCGCATACGCCGGCAAGTCATGCGTCGAGTACATGTACTAGACACGCATTATGATATTCCGTTTGCTATAGGCGTCGTATGTCTTGAACCCATTATCCCAGGCATCTTGCAATTCGTCCTTAAGCGGATGTATGTACACATTCACATTTTTCCTCGGATAGTTGGGCCCTGGAATTATCAACGTCAGGAAAATATTCTTTCTTTGCATAATCTGTCCGGGGGGGAGATTGAGTGGAAAGACAAATACGGGCCAACAACTATATTGGGCTGCCGCCAGACCAAACACACTGAACCCATCCGTGCTGATGCCGACTCGAGGATGCCTGGGATCTGCCGCTTTGTCAGCAGTATTTCATCAAACTTTTTCCACGCAACACCATCCTATGTGTGTACGATCATCAGATTCCCATCTGCATCTAGTTCGGTTCTTTTGCCCGTTTTGTGCCATGTCATCTGTCTGGCCATCTCTTCGACCATGAAAAGACGTTGAAGTCTTGGTACGATTGGCATATACCGAAGAACACTACCGGGGATTTTGGTCTGTGTCTTCTCACCCATACCGTTGTCTACCACAACATACCTGGAAGACTTGCAAATGGGACAATAGTTCAAGTCCACATAGTCAAGCCTAAATAAGACACATCCTTTCTCACAGGCATGTATCTTCTCATAGGGCATCTTTAGTGCACGGAGGATTTTGTCCGACTGGTACAGGTTTGTAGGCATTACATGGCCTTTGGGTAGAAAGCGTCCAAATACTGTCATCATTGCGTCGTAGCATTCTCTACCCAAGTTGAACTGAGCCTTCAGAGCCATTACTTGTGAGATGGCATCCAACTGACAATGCTCAGTGTGCTCGTGGAGCGGACGTTTTGAAGACTCCAACATTTCATTGAAGGCCTTTGCAGATTCCTCCATCTCCTTGTCCGAATCCCGAGCATCATCGAAGTCTTGCACCATGTTTTCCATCCCGGTACCATGCTCGTCGGTGCGACGACGATCCACCTCAGCTCGGTCGCTTTGGGCAGACTCACCATGATATGTCCACACCGTATAATCGGGCGTAAAACCACTCTTCTGCAGGTGTTTGCCCATTTCAGCCTCTGTCCTCTTTTCTCAATTGCCGCACCGTAAACAGGGGCACCAGGTTTTCCTCTGGCCATTTGCAAATGCGGCTTGCACAAACCCCTTGGTTTTTGTGAACCATTCAGTGCTCCATTTGTTCTGACCAGTGTGACCGGTGTACATCCACGCACGATCACTCATCTTGACTTTCAGAGCTACTGGACACACAACAAATATATATATATATATATATATATATATATATATATATATATATATATATATATATATATATATAATTCACCATGTATATATTCATCAGTTGATCTACTTTGTCAATTTTATTACGTCCATGCAACCTACACTCTAATAGGTAATGATAGGTCCTAATCCCACCCAAGTATGTGTAGATTGGTTTCATTTTCCCATGCTATGCTCCGGATCCGACGCAAAATTTCGGCAGCACCTCCCCGCTGTTCTCCTGATACACATCTCTGCAATAAACAGAGAGGATGTGTACCCGGAGAACAACAGGGGAGGCACTGACGAAATTTATGCGTCGGATCCGGAGCAAAGCATATGGGAAAACGAACCCAATCTACACATACTTGGGCTGTCCATGGATAGCGTTGGTTATAAATATGCAAATGCATGCATATTTATAACTATAACGCTTTCGAACGGGAGACACATATTGGTTACGCATACTGATGATTCAAGACAGATATATAGCTAGCTATCAAGTTTCATCGGCATGAACACCGGAACAAAGCAAATAATTAAGGGGGAAGGAGCACATGTCATTTGTGCTCACCCACGAACGAAGGGGCAGAGCTCGTCAAACGCACGGGGAGGTCTTCGAACACCAAACCTCGCAGCGATGAAACAACTGCACATTTAAATCTACCCGATCAACACAATTATATATGATGTTTTTCATAACAAAATTGAAAAATATATGACCTAACTCATAATTCACAAATATATGACCCCGTCGGCCTTTGGTGTCATGGGTGTCGTGTCGGGGTCGGGGTGCCCTGTCGGGGTCGGGGTGCTGTTTCGGGGTCGGGGTGGTCGGGGTCGGGGTCGGGGTGTGGTGTCAGGGTGTCGGGGTCGGGGGTCGCGTGTCGTCCGGGGTGTCGGGGGTGGCGTGTCGGGTCGGGAGGTGTCAGGTCGGGTCGGGGGTTTGGTGTCTCAGACTGTCGGTGTCGGGGGTTTTTCGGGGTGGCAGGGGTGTCGGGGTTCAGGGTCGGGGTGTCGGGGTTGTCAGGGTATTCTTCTTCTTCT